>NW_022196897.1:99835694-99859349 GCF_008632895.1 Mastomys coucha
GAGAAATTCGCATATAAATAAAGAAATAAAAAAAAAAAGACTATCATTCTTATCCCATTCATCTACTACCATTTATACATGTATACATATACATATATATGTATATGATGCGTATGTATATGTATATATGTATATGTATACACACCACTATACACACACACATGCACACATGCACACACACACACACACACACACACACACACATACACCTGTCATTTCTGGTCCTGTATAATGCTATCTAGTACTATGCTACATGTAAACCCTGCTTTCTAATATTCTATAATACCGAAATCCCAAAGTATCAATTAGGAATCATATTAAGCAATATTCTATACTTTAACTGCTTTTAATCATTCTCTTTAATTTGTTTGGCCATCCAAACTTATATTTTGTTTAAAGCATAAGATATCATTTATTGTTACTTTTATATGATCAATAGTTATTTTTCCTTATTAAAATTTTATTTGTTTTTTTCACACATTTTGTGTCTCAGTTACCTTCTTTGAGCTAAATATTACCTCTTAATATTTTTTTCATAAGTGGGGGGTGTTTGCAGAGATTGTAATTTCTAGACTTATAATGTGCATATTTATTCTAATTCTTATGCAATAATTTCAAGAGTATATAATAGACTAAGTAGGCGTCTTTTTTCATGGCTTATACACATTGTTCCTTGTCTCTTGGTTTCTGGTTGCTTTAAATGTGAAATTTTTGTTAATTTATTTTAATTCTTCTGAAGCTAAAATATTTTCTATTATCCTTTTGAATATGACATTCTAATCTTTGTTATTTGTCAGTTCAGCAATGGTTTTGGGCTTACTTCTATTAACACGGTGTTTGAAAAAAATGTTTCATATCTTCTTTCTTTTATTGAAATTTTATTTTATTTTTTATTGGTTATTTTATTTATTTACATTTCAAATGTAATCTCCCTTCCTGGTTTCTCCTCTGCAAATATTCTAACCCTTCCTCCTCCCTCAGCTTCTATGAGGGTGCTCTTCCAACCACCCATCCACTCCTGCCTCACCAATTCTTCAAAATTCTTAGAAAATATTCCTTCTAACAAGTGCTCCCCCTCTGCTTCCTCTAGTCTGCACTGGGCATAAGTAGATGGAGGTGGGAGGTTTTCAATTTGGTTTACTTTTTGAAAAATTGCTCTACTTATGGAACATGAACGTTTTGCTTCTGGAATACTGAGTAGACCTTGAGCACTTTTCCTTCCTTTCCACCGATCCTCTCCTCCATCCTGACCTCTGTCCTGAGGGACTTTCTTCAGTACATTGTTGTTTTCATGTTAATAGCTCTTGTTGATCATGTTTACATACAATTTTTATCTCTTCCTTCATGACATTTATTTTCTAATTACAATGTGGCTTTTATTAGTTTTTATAGGGACTTATTTTAATTTTTTTCTATTTTTAAAATTAATCTGACATGAAGCAAATTCACGTTTTTATCATCATTCTGTTGTTTTCCTTACCAGACTACTTCCTCTGGCCTGCAAGCTTATTTCTAAATGGAAGTGGTTTGGTGTCTTGTGTTTTCTTCCTCTCCCCCCCGCCCCCCAGATATATCTACTTCTCGAGGAAATCTAGAGGGTTTACCCATTAGCATGCTGCTCAGCAGATATTCATAGAGTTTCTTTTTTAAAAAGTATTATATCGTTTTGTCCATAGTGGGTTGGACAAAGACAGCATGCATGTGGATGTCATGGACCAAACAGAAGAAGTTGATTTTCTCTGTGCTTCATTTGAGATTATGTGTTCTCTCCATCTCTGTCTCTTCTATCTCTATCTATCTATCTATCTATCTATCTATCTATCTATCTATCTATCTATCTATCTACCTACCTACCTACCTACCTATACACACACACACACACACACACACACACACACACATACACACACACACACACACCTTAACCCCCAAAACAAGTAAGGACCAAGAATAGAAACTATGTTTTCTGTCTTATCCTTGAATGTAAGGTACACTGATCTAAGAAAGTACTGAAATCATCTTAGATTTCAAATTACAGTTGGACAACAATTGCTAAGGAGAAGTGCATAACCTATCTTGGCCTGTGATGTGAATATAGATTAAAACTTTGTTGAGTGCATTTGCTGATATTTTGGGTTTATTTGTTAGTGTGGCTTTCCTGACCTAACATATTGATAATGTTGCCCATCTCCTGCCATATTACCAATCTCTAAGGGATGGTTCAAAGGTAATACTCTAAGAGTGTTTTGTAATATTGAAGATTAATCCTTCAAGATGAAAGAAAGTTTTGTCAGGCATTATAAGACTATTTTCCTCCTAATTTGTTGTTTGTTTGTTTGTTTGTTTATTTGTTTCAAGACAGGCTTACTCTGTGTAGCTCTACTTGTTCTGGAATTTGCTCTGTAGACTAGGCTAGCCTGAGTGCTAGTATTGAAGGTGTGCACCACTACACCCAGCTCTAATTCTTATACTTATGCCCTTATTTAGTTCAAGCATCCATCAGAGTAAATTCTCCTGACTTCAGGAACAGTTTGTGAAGCTAGTTGTGGTTTTCTTTCTTTTCCTTTTCTTCTCTTTTCTTTTCTTTCCTTTTCTTTTCCTTTCTTATCACATAAAATTAATTTATTTCTGATGACTATAACAGAACAGGAAGGTCAGGTAGTGGTAGTTGAATTTAAAGATAACAGCAAAACATATTGCAAAGAAAAGGCAACTGTGCTAAATGTAACAGTAATGCATTGTCTTTCTAAAAAAGAGGTTAAATAAGACCAAACAAGCTACATAGTTAAAGAAAACTAAAGATGGCACTTGGCAAAAATCATTCCCTATGACGACAGAATTTTAATGATGCTGTGTTATATGATGAGTTTTTTTCTCCTTACTAATTGATATTTTTATTGGATGCTTTATTTATTTACATTTCAAATTTATCCTCTTTCCCAGTTTTCCCTCCAGAAATCTATCCCTTGTTCCTTCCCCCTGCTTCTATAAGGATGCTTAACCACCCACCTACCCATTCCCTCCTCCTTGCCCTGGCATTTCCCTACACTGGGGCATCAAGTCTTCCCAGATCAAGGGCCTCTCCTCCCATTGATGCACGACAAGACCATCCTCTGCTACCTATGTGGTTGGAGCTATGAGACTCTCCATGTGTATTCTTTGGTTGGTGGTTTAGTTCCTAGAAGTTGGGGGGTCTGGTTAGTTGAATTTGTTGTTCTTCCTATGGGTTGCAAACCCTTTTAGCTCCTTTAGTCCTTTCTCTAACTCCTCCATTGGGAACCCTATGCTCAGTCCAATGGTTGGCTGTGAGCATCTGCCTCTGTATTTGTCAGGCTCTGGCAGAACCTCTTAGGAGACAGCTATATCAGACAACTGTCAATAATCACTTCTTGGCATCTGCAGTAGTGTTTTGGTTTGGTGTCTGTATATGGGATGAATCCCCAGGTGGGGCAGTCTCTGGATGGCCTTTCCTTCAGTCTGCTCTACACTCTATCTCTGTATTTCCTTCCTTGAGTATTTTGTTCTCCTTTATAAGAAGGACTGAAGGATCCGCACTTTGGTTTTCCTTCTTCTTGAGCTTTGTGTGGTCTGTGAATTGTGTCTTGGTATTCCGAGCTTTTGGGCTAATGTCCACCTTTTCATAACATATATGCTTCTAAAATTAAATAGACTGTTAGTAGTCTGCTCCTGATCTGATATTTGGCAATCTGACAGTCTTAGTGCTCTCTAATGAATTTTGGATCAATAGACATTATCCTCTTTCTTCTTTTGCATGTTTAAAAAAATAAGCTTGTGCTGGGTCTCCCCACTTCCTTCTTGTACTTGCTGGGTCTGAAGGATAGGGCTCTATCTAGTCATGACTAGACACCACCTTCCATGAATATTTTTAAGTTCATCTGTACTGTCTGGATTTTGATGACAAACACTTAGAAAAACCTACAGTGTTTAACAAGGAAGGTATCCTACCCCACTGTTGGTGGAGTGTGTGCAACTGTCCTAGTTATGACTTCTCGAGTTGTAACAGACTTTAAAAAGTTCTTGGTGTTTGATATGCATTAACCGCACATTGTTCATTCCACATACTGACAGCTTTTATGATGGTTTTATAATATATTTGGAAGCCATTTTAAAACCAACATACTCAACTGATGATTCTCAAATTGAATAATAATCATTTCATTTTGAAAGTGAAATTATTAAAGACATCCTTAACATTGAATATAATTGTTATTATTATTATCTATTGATTTAAATCATAAAAGCATAAAGATAGTTATAATTGTCTTATGAGCACACAACAGGTATAGGTATGGGTATATAATTTTTCAAAATTCTAAACTGACTACAAATAAAATTATAAAACCAATAATAACACATTTATTTTACATGAAAGATGAGGTTACTTTTCCCAACCAAGCCAATGCTTAAAATATGAGCATAGTAATGTTTGTTGAGTTTCATAGTATTAGATGGATCAATCAAAAAGATTAATGGCTTTTAAGAATTATGTGGCAAGTATTTCACAAAGTAAATATGTGGTAAATTGTATACCAGCCTAGAATATACCAAAGTGGAGGAATTGTAACAGGGAAGAGTGATCAGGGAAGTGTTATCATATGGGAATGTAGTGACAGGTGAACTACAGTTCAGAATTTAGAAAATAAGGCTTTAGTTGTAATACAGGAACAATTTAGAAAAACTATGGGCTTGTTAAAGATGTATAATTAACTTGCAGGAATCTTGTTGGGAGGAAGCCAGCAAAGCAACCTGCCAATTCACATTTGGTAAATGTAGCAAGAAACCGACTGGCCAAGGACGCATTAGGTCTTGAGCACAAAGCAAAGGGTGCCAAGGAGAGTTGTGCAGAAAGGTAAAGGGCAGCACTTATTTGTTCTTTAGGTCTAAATATTCTGAGATATATTATGTTACTATGATCTCTCACCACTTACAATATTCAAATAAACACATAAATGTTTGTCCTTACTTTACCATTAACATGTATTTACATTTGAAATTTCTTTCAGGTTGTCACCAGTAGTTCACAAAAGGGTAAATTGTTAGTTCCAAACAATGATAAGTAGAAAATTTTAGTAATATTCAATTATGACGTAGCTACTTAGCGTATCCTGAATATGCATTTACAAATTGTGAGCAGGATAAATTTAAAGCAGTTCTTAAGTAGTAAACAGGAGTAGCAAAATAATCCTGCAGGAGAACTTTAAACTAGGCAAGCAGATCTAAGGGCATGCATTATATGAGAATCCTTGTGATAAACTGTTTCATGCTTCAATAAGTGAAGTTTTTTGCACTTCCAAGCTACCTTGACATAGCGGTTAGGGCAATCTACCTAAGGCTCAACTGTGATGCTATAGTTTTCCTCATGAATATTCATTGATGGTGGCTCATCACATAAGGATTTAAGAATAAGGTCTGTGATGGTTTAAATGAGAATGGTCCCCATAGGCTCATGTAGAATACTTGGTTCCTAGTTGGCGAAACTGTTTTGGAAAGATTAGATGGTATGGCTCTGGTGGAGGAGAGGTATCCCTGGAGGTGACATTGAGGTTTCATAAGCCTATACCAGGTCCAAACTCAAGCTCTCTCACTCTATCTGTCTCCTTACTGGAAATGAAGGTGTAAGCTCTTAGCCATTGCTCCTGTGCCATGACTCTCTGTCTGATCCCATGCTTTCTGTCATGCTGATCATGGATTCACCCTCTGAAAGTTTAAACAAGCACACAGTTCAAGTTTACTTTATAACCATTTTTGGTTATAGTTTCTCTTCACAACAAAATAATAATAACTAAGATAAGGAGTAAGCATGGAATTAAAGCCCTCAACTTACCTCTTGAATTTATGATCTATTATTGTTCTTTGGGATTCATATGAACTAAAGAAAAAATAAGACAAACATTAGACTGAGTATATCTCTGCATTTCTACTTTCTTATCTGTATTACTTTTCTTCTTTGCATGGCATACATACCACCTCCAGATAGACTGATTTATCAGCATCTTAAAGTTTATCAGGACAGATTCCCACAAATCAGACACTTAATCCAATATCAACTTTCCAACTAATTTGAAGGCTACTTTCAATAGATACAGGCAAGGCATAGAATGGATTTCTCACACTCCAGTTGTAGTAGTCATATATCCTCTATGTAAAGTTGCTGGTGAGGATTGAAAGTCACCTCTAATACTTGAGGAAATTTAAGTTAGAAAAGATTTCCATTTCATGTTTGTTTAACTGATTCAACATTCTTTTGAAAAATATGATACGAATGGAGAATACTAGTCTCCTATTAGGGCTTATATTTGTAGTGATGAGCTTGACCCCATGAGATGTTCATTGAAAACCTTCACTGTTTTCAGGACAAGTCATATATGTGTAGCTATTCATCACTGGAATATCAAAATCAACACTACTATACAGTGATAATGGAGCTTTACTGAGTTAAGGATAGAGATATAAAAGGACAATGCTAATCCAACTAGCAGGGTTTTTAACACTCCTTCCCATTCTCCTTATAGAATTTCATTTTCAATATGTAAACGTTTGGCAATAGCTAATACTACTTCTGAGGAATATTAGCATATGTCCAGAAATAAGTATGAGGCTAAATGAAATGAGTAGAAATAAATGAAATGAGTATGAGGCTAAAGTGATAAAGGATGAGTTCCATGGTTGTTTTGAGGAGAAATAGGTGTATAAGAATCATTACTGAATCACTTAAATTATCCGCTTAGATGATCCAGTGTAGAAAATTAGTACAAACTAACTTACCTAAGTTCTGTAACTGCTAAAAGTCCAGTGTTTCTTTCTATTACTTTTTCCATGCAAACAGAATTTAAAAAGTCAGTGGACACATAGAATTGAAGTCATCTTATTTGAATAACTATATGTTTCCATCTGTTTGAAAGAGTAGGCTTCTTGAAAGGTAGATTACTTTTACAATTGTAAGTAAAAACGTGCCACAGACTTAACCACACTTCTTGTCTAAGCTTCTGCAGAGTCTGAGTGTGACTAAACTGGGTCAATGAGGTTCTCACAAGATTGGAGTTGAAGTGTGAGGGAGGATGGTTTCTTATCAAAGTCTCTGTTGGAAAACAGCCTGCTTTCATACCTCCCATGTTGTTTTCCAGAGGGTTAGGAATCTGTCACTGTCATGACAGGGAGCATGACAGCAAGCAGATAATCATGGTGCTGCTAACGTGTTAGCTGAGAGTTTGTATCCCAACTCACAAGCTAAGAGAACACGCTAGGGATGCCCAGAGGCTTTTTAACCCTTAAGTCCACTCAGTGGTACACCGTCTCCAACAAGGCCACACCTCATGATCCTTCCCACACAGCTATTAAATGTGAACCCAGTTTTCAAATGCCCGAGACTTATGGGGGACTTTTATTCAAACCACTACAAATAGAAAAAGAAGAATGTTAAATGTATATACTGTGCAACACAATATATACACTCAACAAAGACCTTGCTGAAATTCCCATATTTTCATAAAAGTAAAAATAATTGTATGAAACTATGAAGGATGGTGAGTAATCAAAACAATCCTGAAAAGAAAAAAAAAGTTAGTCATCACATCTTTCATTTCAAATTATATTGATACGCATTTAGTTCTACATATTTGTGAATTCTATATTTGGAAGATTTAACCACCAGATTTGAAACACAGATGAACAAAACATCAGCACTGAATGTGTGTACTGTTTTGTCCTCATGACTCTCTTATAAATGCTATATGAAAATATGTATATATCATTTACATTTTTCAGGTATTATAAATAATTTAGAGATGATTGCAATAAGATATATGATTAAGATAAATTGATGCCAATATATATATATATATATATATATAGATAGATAGATAGATAGATAGATAGATAGATAGATAGACAGACAGACAGACAGATAAGGGATATCCTAGGACTCAGTTCATATAATTATGGAAGCTAAGAAGTCCATAGTATTGGCTGGGCAGTGATGGCACATGCCTTTAATCCCAGCACTTGGGAGGCAGAGGCAGGTAGATTTCTGAGTTCGAGGCCAAACTGGTTTACAGAATGAGTTCTAGGACAGCCAGGGCTGTAGCCCTGTACAGAGAAACCCTGTCTCAAAAACCAACCAAACAAACAAAAAAGTCCGTGGTATAATATTTGCAAACTGTGAATCAGAGATCTAGTGACATACTATAGTTTGAATCCAATAGTTCAAGAATCATAGAATTTGATGATAGTCATAATTTTGTCAACTTGACACAGACCTAGACATATCTGGGAAGAAGGAACCTCAACTGTGCAATTTTATATCTATCAGATTGGCTTGTGTAAATGTTTGTTGGGATTCTTGGTTGCTGATTTATGTGGGCAGTGCCATCTGTGGGTAGGTGGGGTACTGCATAGGAAAAGTAGCTGAGGAGGCCAGGAGAAGTAAGCAAGTAAGTAATGTTTCTTCATGGTCTCTCTTCATTTCTTGCTATGAGTTCCTGCTTTGGCTTCCCTGGATGACTGCAATCCTTTAAAGTCTGTAATCTTTAAGCCCACAAACCCTTTTACTACCCAGAGAAGCAAGTTTGGACACTGTTGAAACATTCAGTCCAAGGATCTAAATCCTTGGGACCTTACTTATAAATTTCAAAGGTCCAAGGCCTAAGAGCTGGTATTCTGTTTAAGAGTAGAAGGTAGATGTCTCAGCACCAAGAAAATGACTAGCTTTTTTTCTGTCTTTTGTTTTGTACTCAGACTCTCAATGTGTTAGGTGACATTAATGGCAAGAGCCCAATTCAAGTACTCTTTTCTCTTCCAAACATACCCTGAACAAGGTTTTGGGGTTTTTTGTTTGTTTGTTTGTTACCAGAATTTCCTTTAACAATGTCAGGCTGGTATTTGAATTAACCATCTCATTGGTAATCCTATCCACTTAAATAATTTTATCATATAAAAGATAATGAGCTTCCACAAACATCAAAATGTTTTTATTAAGTTTAAATACTCATATCAAACATCGTATCAAGGAAATATCCTTCTACGATCCAATATCTTTTTTAAAAAATTAACACATAAAATCCCAAGTTCACTTTCTAGCCATTCACCTACCTTTTCCTCTTTTATATTTCCCATCCCATTGAATGAGAGCACCTGACACCCTAAATAAGTAAATGGCTCAGTCCTTCTTCAGAGTATATCTTACATTTTCTTTTTATCATACTTTACTCTAACATTTGTACTATTCCTGGAGATGATCTGTTTCACTTTATTCCACATCTTCCTGAAGCTACCTTATTCTACACTGCAACCAACAATTCATCATTCATTTAATACATAATTGTAGTTTTTACTCTGTATCATGCTCTGGGAGTATAGCAAGAAAACAATGTTCAACGGGGGAGCCTATTTTGCAGAAATCATTTTGAAATTCTTGAGCTTTTTAGGCCTTAAAGCATGGTCTGATATGATTTATTTTCAAATAATAAGCAGTTTGAAAAAAAATCCCTGTGCTTGGTTGATGCAATATGTATTTTAGTAATTTACAATGGAAATCATTTGGTTTTCTGAGATGTATAGTGAGTGACTTATGCTTTGCAAAGAATTTATAATTTATTCTCTACATTTGGAATATAGCCTAAGGAAATTCCCTTAACCTCTATTCTGGTTTCTCATTTCAAATGGAATAGTTATATAGGGGGGCTACAGGAAGTTATTTGGTTGCTATGAACCAAGACTTCTATGAAGGAAAATTAAAATTCACATTTTTGTTTATTCATCTTAAATGCCTTGAGTATAAATTAAGTGGCCTAAATATATTGGACTATTATTACTAAAGCATATAAAAGTATATTTGAATATCACTTTTTACTCTCTTACAAATCGAAGGAAAACCAAACCAAGAGACCAAGGCTAAAGCATTTGACCCTGGTAGTATATCAGGGCCATCAAACAACTGGGAACAGACTCTACATATTTTGTCTTGTGGCTTAAATCAAAGAACATTGGAATATACTCCTTCTTCAAGGTAGGCTTTGGGGAAATTAGAGGTCCAGCCTCAGGGAAGGTTCAGCATCCCAAAAGAAAAGAAGAAATTTCTGGCTTTAATCCAAGAAAGCAGAAGAGAGGCAAGAGACCTGACTTTCTGGAGTAGATGTTTGAAACATCTGCTTTTGCACTTATACGTTGGGTACTGTCCAGTACTTGATGTTTTAAGAGAAAAAAGCCCAACTTTATATTTTCATTTGCTAAATCATTAAAATCTGGAAACTACCCTCCCTAGTACCTTTTACTTTGGCACAATTCCTCCCTTTGAAACCTGGTCGGTTCAATTTTTATTAAGTTAAGCAGAGCTTGGAAAAAAAAACAAAACATCTCTTCTACTAAGGTCTATGATACATGAGAATCGAAAGCTTGCAAATTTTCAGCTCTGATAGTGTGGGCCAAGAGGACCTAGAAGTATTTTCTGAAGGATAAAAAGTAATTTCATATATTCTAATGGCTCTCAGTTATAGTGATAGAATTCATATTTTTAGTAGTCAACTGACATTTTAAATTATTTATTTATTTTTCAATGCTAACACATCCACAATAAGTTGAATTTCATTAGCTCTTTTAATTTTATCGAGGTCAAGAAATGTCAGGTGATGGGCATGGTAAATCAAGAAGAGGAACAAAAAAACATGTGTAAACCTTTCATTTATAACACTTCACTCTCACAGTGGGTACCAGGGAGCTTACCACCATGAGAAGTAGCCAGTTATAGACACCGAAAGTTGCCCTCAGTGAAACCAAGAATAAGTTTTGTTTCTGAGATTGTAGTTTGGGTCAGAGTATTCTTTACATTGGATGAAAACGCAGACTCTATGGTCAGCAATAGAAAGTTTTCTAGTGTTTTCCTCCATATACTTTGGGACATTTTATGGGATCACACAACACCTCTATATGGAAAGGGACTAAAGTAATCATGCCATTATAGTTCGGACCTTGCCTGTTCCACAAAGCTCATCTGTTACTTCTGTTGGAAACTTTATGATGTGAAGCCCACTTGGTGGAGGTGGGTCATTGAATGCCATAATGTTCCTACCTCTTCTCTTGCCTTATCTGCTTCATAACCACTATCATGTGAACACTTTTTCTCTACCACACTGTGATTTTTGCTCTATCTAGCAGAACCAAACTATGGACCAAGATTTCTGAAACTGAGAACTAATACAAATCTTTCTTCTTTTTAAGTTTATGTAACAGTGATGGATAGTGGATTAGCACACAAATTAAACCTTTTCGATTATAATTCTGATCTTTTCTCAGAAATTTTATATCTATTTCCTTGTTACTAAGTTGTCTATGTTGTGACTAGCACTCTTTAGTCAATGATTCTTCCTTTTGTTTGATACTATTCTCAGTTTTAGCTTTCTTCAGAACCTCCCTTGAGCAAAATGAGCAAATACAATTTGCAATATCTACTTCCTAAGTACATCCACATGTAAACATTTTTATTTACTTAATTATATTAGTTAATTATTTATTATATATTTAATTGATATAATAATAATGTTTTGCAATGAGAGAATCATAACATTCTGGATGGAAACAATATGCACTTTAGAAATAGAGATATTGAAACATCCACAGCCAACTTGTTTGGAGACACAGGGAGGGTAAGGCAGGTGTAAATCACTCTGTTGGTGAGTTGGAGGATTTTTGCAGAGAGCCTCACTGTCCTGAATCACCATCTTTTCTGAGTCACGTTTTCTACTCTGTGTATGGATATTAACTACTAAAGCCTTAAGATCATATTTTATGAGACACAATTATTGAAGTAGGTTTTTATTTTTTCTACAAAATTTTAAGAATGGGGTTGCAGAAAAAATCCTCTCACTATTTAAATGGGAGTTTGAAATCTAAAAGCTAACAGAAATTGATTTGTTATTTTGAAAGTTTATGGGTTAGGTAGCCATACTGTCACATGTTGGTAATTCCAGCATGCAGGAGGCTGAACAGAATGATCATAATTTTGAGTTTACCCTGGACTATAAACAAAGAAAGAAACTTATAAGGGCTGGGTATAGCCTCAGTGGAAGAGTGAATCTTAGAAAGTCTTCTGATTTTAAAAAAATCACCATAATATTAAAAGAAAGAATGAAGCCTGGAAGGGAGAGAGAAAGAGAGAGAGAGAGAGAGAGAGAGAGAGAGAGAGAGAGAGAGAGAGAGAGAGAGAGAGAGAGAGAGAGAGAGAAGGGAGGGAGGGAACAAGGGAGGGTGAGAGGGAGGGACAGAGAGAGACAGAGAGACAGAAATATTTCATAAAAAGTCATCACAAATTAGAAACTTTCCTTTTGTTAGAGACAGCAGCCCACATTTTTCCTGTAGAAATAGAAGGCTGCCAGCCTGTCCTAAGGCTTCAAGCCATTGGTTCTTGGCCTCTGTCTTTACAGACCATATTTTGAAAATGAAAATTGAAAAACCCTTCAGAGCTAGAGATTTCATTTACTCCCATGGGGAAAACATTGCATTTTCTGGTTATTCTTTTATACAGGGGAAGGAAGAGAATCCCAAAGAAAAACATTTAGCAAAAGCTTTTTTTTTAAAGTAAGAAATGCTATGAAAAGAGCAAACCCTGAGAATTATGTTTAATAACATCAACGATGAGTTTCCTGGCAGTCTGTACCAAGCAGTTAAAGACCAAGCAGCATGTTATAGAGGCTGGATTAGTAAAACTGGTCTACAGCAGCCTAATAACGAGCCAGAAGACTTAGTCTTCCAAACAGAGAATTCTGAGATATGAATGATTTTATATTTAAGAAGTGTGCTACAGCCACCACATTGATTTTCACTGAGATTCAAGTTTGACTCAAAGCAGGGTCTGAAAAATGAAGAATAATGCTCTAAGCCACCACATTAGTGCCCTGCAGAATATTTTAAAAATTATTTAGCACACAGCATCTCAGTGTCAACAACTCATCAAAGATAAAACTATCTAATTAACAGAACCCTTCGTAGTATTTGATAACTGAGTCTTGGCTCCGTTTTTATGCCAGAAGGGCAATCCTTGATAAGCAGGAATTATGAAAGCAGATTTTAAAAAGCATTAATTCAGAAATAGAAAAAAAATTAGTTTACAGTTAACCCCCTGATGGTATTTAAACGTATTTAAAACCACTTTGCTTAAAGACAACACCCAGAAGCTTGCCCTGGACCAGGGTCAGCCTTTGTCCAGACTATCAATCTGTGTTTTCAGTCCTTTGTTTTGGACCAGCCTCCTCCATGCTCAGAATAATTGACATGGGTCCTGTGCTAGGGACAGATGAGTTTATCCTGCCATTGAATCCCTTCACAAGATGCCTTAATTATTAGGGCTAATTCCAGGGTTTGTGCTCAGTGCTCTACTTAGAAAGCCCCATTGTTTAATCTTTCCAATTCCATGTTGGCAACACTTTCAATGGCAGATCCAATAAGGAATTAGCAATTGGTAATTCTTTGGATCTCTGAAGACATGGAAAAGGGACTGCAATAGTGAGTGACAATAGTAGTTTCTTTCTGTGTGATGTTTTCTCACAAGCAACTGAGTTATTGCAGGAATTTCGGACAAAATGAGGAATCTGAATAACCTACATACTCATTTATGACCCCTTACATCCATGCCACTAATTAATAACTTCCTTTGCAAGTAAATGGAAATTCTGAATTTAGAGTGTGGATAATTGTGAGTAAAGTCAAGGCATTAAAGATGGTGTCTCTATGTTTAGATGTGATATATCAATAAGAAGACAGTGATGACGATTGTTGCAGTCACATAGATCAGGTTTCGAAAATTTCATTCTATAGCCTTGGTGTATGTGAAATCTTTTCTAGCCAGGAGTCTACAGTCACGTTGCGTAGGGTCTACACATTTACTTCTGCCTTGTTGAGTCTCGATCTTCATCATATCTGGACTAGCTGTGATAGGCACCTATTAAGTTTTTATTTACTGCCCAGAAACAAAGATGCTACTCTTTCCATTTTGGCATTGCTGTTTCAGTGCATAAATTGTTAATATCTCAATATTAATTATAATTAACTTTGGCTATAGAATTATGAATATTTGTATGGTTACCTCTTCTTTCAAAGATAAGAAAACTTCACTGTTGCAATAATAAAATAAGTTTTGTCTGTTAATTTTCCATTTTATGTTTTCCTTTAGATATACAAATTCTAGTTTCCTGTATTCAGTTAGAGATTGGGTTACATGACAGAAATCAGTCCTCTACTATGGTATTTTCAAAGAATGGTTGTCATTCTGACTTAATATGTGAATATCATCCTTCAACCTAGAGAAACTTGGAACATATTTTGCGATATGGTCAGATTCCTGACTGCCACTTTTGGGTTGTGAATAGTCTGTCAAAAAGCAAACCATGTTGCTACAGTTTTTGAACATTGAGCAACTTTACCAAGATCGAAGGAAATGGATTAGTTTGAACCATGGAGGGTTTTTTCCATCCTACCTGTAACTATTAACAAATATTTTCTTAAGAAATGGACTTTGAAGTGACTACTTGAGGGTCAATCCCTAGAAGAGTAATTTCCAGACATATCTTCATGTGCTTGGTGTCTTTGCTTGACAAGCTAAGTCATTCTAATAGATGCTGCACATTTGCAGGGCCTTTTTTGGAAACCTGATGTGAATGCCTTTTAGATTTCATTTTGCTATCTTCTTGGTGACCTGTGCTTTGAACCTGTCATTGCGTGGAGATCAGTTGTATCCACACAGGCCAGTATGAGTTTCTGCTTAATCTTCTGTACATTGACTTTATGGAAAATAATTGTCTTTTCTTTCTGGCTCTGATTATATTATAATCCTAGTAGATAGCTGCTCTGTGGGGCAATGGCATTCTCACATCCATTTGAGAACTTAAGTGAGTCACACTGGTTACAATTCAGCATGTCATGTGGATTCCATCCCTGGAGATTCTGTTTTGTACGTCTGGCATAAGGTGTGGTTTGCCCATATGTCTTCTTAATATTGTCTTCTGAAGACAAAATAATAAAATAAAATTTATAAAGTTCTTCCCAGTCAGGAAATTTTGAGTCTTGTTTAGGAAACTTTGTCTGACTTACAGTGAATACAGTAGTCTATTTTGCATTGTTCTAGAAACTTTAGAATTAGGTTTAAACTTGAGTTGTTCATCTATTCCTTGTTAACTCTGTCTATCAAGAGTACACTCTTGTGGTTCAACTGCAACAATTCTTCATTTTCTATGCTGAGTTGCCTTGGTACTTAGTCAGCAAAATACCTGCAGCACAACACAAGAACCTGAGTTTGTATCCTCAGAACCCAGCAATGGAGCAGACAGTGAGATCCTAGGAGCTCACTGGCCAGATACTAGGATCAGTGAGAGACACTGATTCAAAAAATAAGATGGTAGGTGGTAGAAGGTAACACCCTACCTTGAACTCTGGTGTTTGCACACATGTGTATACTCAACCAGACAAACACACACACACACACACACACACACACACACACACACACACATACACATACACACATACACACAATTTCCTTCTACTTATTGTATACATTTATTTAGAATCAATTTTACTTCTTTTTATATTTTTGGTAAAATTCACCAATAAAGACATCTGGGCCTGATGTTTTATTTATATAATTCTTTTCAACTAGAAATTAATTTCTCTAATAGCAGAATATTAAGTCATTCAGCTTAATCATTTTTGAGAAGGTTAAATCACTAAAAGCAGTTTCCCATTTTACACTGATATTCAATATTATTGATATATAGCTCATTAAGATCTTCTAAGTTTTTAAATCCTTTTAGAATTTGTAAGGATATCATTCATTCATGATACTGAATATTTATTTATTACCTTTTCCCTCATTATCTTATTTAAGGTGCTGGGGAGTCTAACTGAGGTCCTTATGTTGTCAGTGGTTGATCAGCATGTTAACTCTCAGCTAGATCCTCAGTCGAAGAAGTATCTTTTAATATTTTTATGTTCCTACTAGTTTCTAATGTTTGTTTTATTGGTTTCTCTATTACTTCATACTGGTTTTATATCCCTTTTGTCCCATTTCTTCTGCTTAATATTTTTTTTGGGTGGAAATTTTTGAAAATGATGAATTCTTTACAATTTCCATTTTATTTTATTTTATTTATTTATTTTTGATATTTTGAAATAATGTCCATTTTAAAACTACATTTTTCTCTCATGTTTCTTCTACATTTTATAAATATTTGCATGCTTCCATATATGTGTAGCAGAATATTTTTGATTTCTTTTATATTTTTCTATATTTTAATTTTCTATAATAATTGAAAAATTTAAATTATACATTTTCATATCATAGTCTAACTTCAAATAATACATCATTTCACATATAATTGTGTATGTTCCTTTTGCTACTCCAAGGCTTTTAACTATATTTGTAGTAAATTTTACTTCAAAATTCTCAAGCCACATATTTGTTTTAAAGATATGAATGTAAAAAATGCGGTTTTACATTGTTGACTATTCTACTCTTGTAGTTTTTCATTTGTTTGAATTTTTATTTTCTTGCTGTATTAAGTCTTATCTTTATTATAGATCTGGTCTCACAGAGATGAATTCTTTCATATTTTATAAGTCTGAATAAGTCTTTGTTACTTTTCTTTGGTAAGAGATATCCTTGTTGGGTATAAAACTTGTGGTATGCAGTTTTCTTTTTGCATTTTAAAATAGCTTCTCCCCCCCCCCCATCTTCTACTTGTGTTATTTGTTATACAAAGCCTGCTTTTGCTTTTTATATTTGTGCATAATTTATCTTCTTTACTGTGGGTATCTTTAAGATTCCCCCCTCTAGATTACATTAGGTTTATTATTATATGCTCCTGCATGTTATTCTTTTCTCTTTCAGTTTTGCAGCTTTTTTCATCTTTTGATTTATGTCTTTTATCAAATTTTAGTTTTTTACCAATTAGTATATAAGATATAACTTATGTCCCCCCTACTTCTAAGGAAGTTATTCTTATAGTGGAGTCCTTGATATTGTCCCACAAAACACTGATGAATTGTACCCATTTTATTTTCACTTTACTTCTCTATATTTTAGTTCCCATAATGTTGTATTTTCAAATTCACTAATCTTTTCATCTGAAATTTCTTTTCCTTAATTTCATTTCATATATTTAATTTTTTATCTTTATAACTTACTGTGTTATTATGTTCAACTATTTTTCTACTGTTCATATCCTTTAACATGGGAAATGTTATATTTTAGTGACTTAGTTTACTTTTAAGCTAATTCTTTATCATATCATTTAAACTGTTCCCTATAATTCATTGCATATCAATATTGCAGTTAAATTACCAGCACCCATGTAAAAGGCCAGGCTTGGTGGTCTTTGCAATCTTCAGAGATGATGAGGCAGATTTTGGGGGCTTGACAATTTGGCCAGACAACCTATCCAAATTTGCAAGTAACATATACGAGTGAGAGACTCTGCATCAAAACAAACAAACAAGAAATAAATAAAAACCCCAAACAATACATCATCAAAAATAATATGGATGGGCTCTGAAAATTGACACCTGATCTTGACCATTTACCTTGACAAACATGTATAACCCATATATACAAATTTTTATCTCCACCCATTCTCACATCACATTCCAAAGATACTCCCTTAAAATATTTAAGAGCTCTTCTCTAGGAACCTATTAAATTACTTTATGTGTTCTATCTCTTGAAGTTTCTTTTCAAGTGTTGTTAGGAAGGATCTATATTATCTTTTGGCCTAGGACAATTTGCTGAGATTATAGAGGCAATACATTTGTGAAGCAACACAATTCTGTTTCATTCTTTATGTATCAAGAATGTTTCTACTCCTATTCACAGAACAATAACATCTTCCAGGGTTGATCTTTTCTGGTGTTCTACCCCTTGCCTCCCCTCTTATATAGACCAGTTCACAGTCATGGAACTAAGAGGATATTTCAATAGCTCTCTGCCATTCATTCTTTTAGAAGCAATACTCTCTACTCTCATCTACTCTACTCTCAAGGTTTAACCATTTTGATCTCTCCAATGAATTCTCTATCTTAAACTCATAAAGACACAAGTCTTTGATTAGTTCCTCTCCCTTTCCTGAAAATGTCATTATCTAGTGCAGTTCCTATGGATCGAAGCTTCTGTTCCTTTCTCTTGGGGATCATTATTGTCTGGTGTTTCTTGTGTTGTTTCCAACTTCTATTTCATTTCTTCTAACTTTCTGATGCTTGTGGCAGCAGTACTTTATCATGACAGGAATTTGTACTTTTTTATTTAATGAATAAAAAATGACTGATATATTTACTGTAAAGATAGAAGGACATATCACAAACTCAGAAACAGGAAAGTGTAACATTAGAAATAAGAAACTTAGATTGTTCAACTACTCAGGAAATACTTTCTCCGTTCTCACCTCCATACTTCTTTGTCAGTGTTCACAGCAGGGTTTCCTCTAGTGTACCATCTTGAGTGCATCCACTTTACAACGGTAATGTTTTAGT
Organism: Mastomys coucha; assembly: GCF_008632895.1. Classification (NCBI taxonomy): domain Eukaryota; kingdom Metazoa; phylum Chordata; class Mammalia; order Rodentia; family Muridae; genus Mastomys; species Mastomys coucha. The sequence continues at coordinate 99,854,220 of NW_022196897.1, forward strand.
GACCTGGACAAACTTCTAGGTATATTTTCCTTTATAGAAACCTTCACTTACAAATAGTTGGAGATTATGAATGTACATTAAATACAATTTTGTCAAAACCTCTTTAAGTACTTTAACTAATATATTTATTATGATTTAATATTAATGAAATCAGATATTCTTTTGTAGGTAATGCTAATTTTATTTTAGTATTTACTTTAGCAATTCAGTTAATAGCACAATATATCCTCATTATTCTATTACTATTACAGGGACAAATGGACAGCTCACCTTTAAGAACAGTTCAGATATGTAGGTCTAGTCATCATGATATCTCTCATTGTTCTTGACTGATTATAACTACTTTATAATCATAGGACCTATATATGTCTACTTCCTGCCACTGCATATTACTTTATATTCATCTGCACTCAATTTTATGTCTCATTCCACTGCTCAATTATATTACCTAGTATTATTAGAATTTGTCTGGAAGTCATTATTCTTTTCAAGTTTATCTCTACTAAATTGTTTGGTGCTGTCAATAATTTCTACATTAGCAAAGTTTGTTAAATATATAGCATACTAATTTTCCTTTTTATTAATTTAGTCAATTTACTTGCATTTCAAATGTTGTCCTCTACCCCTTCCCAGAGTTCTTCACCTCATTCTTTTCCCCTTTACCTCTGAGAAGGTGTTTCCCCACTGACCACTCCTACTTTACTTTATTCCTCCTCCCCTGGGAATCTCCCTTCCGTGGGACATCAATTCTATACAGGATTAAGTACATCCTCTCCCATTGAGGCCAGATAAGGCAGTTCTCTGCTATATATGTGCCACAGGTCATGGACCAGCCCCTATATGCTCTTTGGTTGGTGGCTTAGTCTCTGGGAGTTCCCATGGGTCTGGGTTATTTGATACTGTTGTTCTTCCTATGGGGTTGCCACCTACTTCAGTTCCTTCAATCCTTTCCCAACTCTTGCACAGGGGTCTCTGACTTCAGTCCAATGATTGACTATATCTGTATCTGCTGGTAGAGCCTGTCAGGGGAGTTTTCTTGCTGTAAATCATTTCATCATTTGACACTTAGAACTAAATATTTTATACCATAACTTATATGCTGTTCTCTAATAAAGTTTGTAACTTCATGTCTTTTTGTGGGGGTGGGGAAATATAGTCAGTAATGTATTAATACCACTGGCAAGTAGGTTTGGGATTAAGGTGAATGAGAAATTTTCTAAAAAGCAGTGAATATTCAAATATTAGTTGAGGAAATAAACAAATATTTATTTAAAGTATGCAATACAAGCTATTCTCATTTATAAACAGACTATGTATATCTTTGAATTGAGAGAAAATCAATAATAATTATTCTAAAATAAAATATTTAGTTATGTTTACTTTTCTATCCTGGCTTCCTTTTTGCTAATATTTCCTAATTCACAAAGTAAAGCTAGGTGTTTTTTAACCTAAAAATAACTTATGAATGTTCTTTAATCCAAGACTGAATTTATTTTAGTCATGTATTTGTCCTTTTCTAAGAAGTAAAGTTATTCTAGAAATGAAGCTATATTGAAAAAATATTACTCAGAACCAAAAGTATGATTTATATTGAAGAAACTGATAAATTCATCCTTATAAAAATTTAAAATCTTTGTCATGTCAAAGGTTCACTTGAAGAATGAAAATGTAAGTTATCAAGTTAGAAAAAATACTTACAAGCCACATATTTAACAAAGAACTTGTGTGTAGAATCCATAAAGGATTTCTAAAACCCAATTTTAGCATACCAAATGATCTAATTGAAAACGGGGCAAATTACAAACAAAAAAATCAAAACAATACAAGCAGACATTTTGTCAGACCACAAATATAGTTGTCAATAAGCACGTGAAAAGGTGCTCAGTACAATTAACTGTCAGTGATGGATAGCCATTACAATGATCTCTCATGGATCCCTATCCATGGTTTTAATGCAGGCTGGAGACACGCATTAATGTTTAAGAGCACTGGCTGCTCTTTCAGAAGACACAAGTTGGATTCCTAGAACCCACCTGGTGATTCTCAATCATCCATAACTCTAGTTTCTGGCCTTTAATGCTCTCTTCTGGCTTCTGTGGTGCAAATGCATCCATGCAGGTGAAACATCTGTACAAAACAATAAAACAAAATAAAATAAATAAAATCTTTAAACAATGTTTAGCTTATCAAACCTTGTAGTAAAATTGAGTCTCGTTGATAGTGTAGAAAATCAAATAACTTGAATATTGCTGATGTCAGTGTAGAATGGTAGAACTATTTTTAATTTCTTTTTAGAAAGCTAAGCATGGACTTATCATATAATCCAGAAAATTCACTCTTGGCAATTCACATAGGAAAATATGTGCTCATATTCTTTATCAGGCTTGCCTTAGTTTCCCTTAACCTAGAAGAAGACTAAATGTCCTTCAGTGGGTAGGTGACTAAGTATGAAGTAACTCTCAGGGTACTTGTACTCAGTGAACGAGTGCTTTCAAGAGGTTATATCACAGTATCTCCTTAACAGCCCCGGAGTGATAGAACTGTAGAGTGTTAAGGGATCTAGTAGGGGAGCTCAAATCATTGCTGAATTGCTCTGCCCTGTAGCACAGGAGTCTGTCCCTTGTAACTGTTTCATACCTCTGCTTTTGAGATAGTCACGTAACTATCTCAAAATAAGGAATGCTAGGAAGAAGATTTCATAGGATTATATACACATGCAAACAGAGCTGAATGAATGTAAAGCTAAAGAAATAGCACTAAGATACGTGGACAGTATCGGTGTCAAAAGCCTAGTTGTAAAATATTACAGTATTGCAGTACAATATTCATTAAACAGTCTAGTTATGTAAGATTTTATCATTGAGGGATATATGGGATACCTCCATGTGATCTCTGGTGGCAGCATTAAAACTTTTATTTTCTCAGAGGTGGGGATAAAAGTTTGAAAGTTATTACTAACTGCAGTAATGAATTGACTACTAGAATCTGTATTTGCCACGTTTGTGAAAATTTGTGCAAAGATTTCTATCAGATATTTGGTTGCATTAAGTGTGAGCTGAGGAGATAGGAACTCCTCAGAAAGGAGTAATTTACAGTGAGTCTTGAAGGGCACGCTAAGATCAGAGCTGGGATTTCTTATTTAACTGTTTACAGGTAAATAAGCCTCTTTCCCACATGTGTGCTTAAGTATGAGCTTTTATGTCATGGTTCAGGTGTGTGGAAACCACTGAGTGAGGTTTGTGGGTAAGAAGGTTTCTAGAAGTAAACACGGGATGGAGTGGAATGGGAGTTGACAAGGGATATACTCTATAGAGGTGGGTTCTTGGGTAGAATGGAGCATTGAGAGTTTACTCCTGCTTGGTGTCATGCAGTGCTGTCCTTAGAAGCCTTCCTCAAGGATTTCTGTAGCTGAGGGAGATCCCCAAAGCAGTCACTACTGATGACTGCCTGCTAGCTTCACTTCCCACAGCAGGGCAGCAGGACCTGACTAGAAGTGGTGTGAAGACCTTGCATTTCCACACTTGCCAACATAGATTCATATCAGTGATAGGGCTAATACTAGACTCAAGCACATAGAAAAAAAAAAGGAATTTGAAGAAAGTCAGGAATCAAATGTGCAGGTCTCGTTCACAAAACAACCCACAAGACTGGGATAAGAGAGTAACTAGAAGGCTATGAAGTACAGGTTGGCCAAGATACACAATTAGTCCAGCATGTACTGTGAACTTTTCCGGGCTCTCCCTCAATAATTTTTTACTAACTCATTCTAGATAGTCATATTGCCACATAATGACATTCCAGTATTTGAATTACTAAGCAATCCCAGATAAACTGCTGCAAAGGCTCACATTAGAAGGAGCAGCTTGGCCTTGCTGCTAACAGTCTCAGTCTCATTGCTCCCTGATCCACGGGGCAGCCTGCTACTTGCTTGTCAGTTGCGAAAATGTTGACAAAGTCTCACTTACTGAACTGATTTCACCCTCCATTTGAGTAATGTGATATTTTACAGATATGGGAAGCTGTTTATCCTCCACTTAGGCTCTCCCAGAGCATTCATAAGGAGATGGTTAGACTTGGCACACTACACAGGAAAGCTCTTCAAAGCGGCATGTTAACACTTCCTTATTCCTGCTGAGTGGAACCTGCAAAAGCTATTGTTACATTTCTTATGGAGTTCCCCCATGCCTCTTATAAATGAGCCATATTTAGTTTTAAACAAATTTCCTGAAGTAAACAGTATATATGCCTGATTTTCATCTCTCTTGGTGAGCTTCCAAAAAACTTGGAAGTGAATTAGTGTGCAATTTGCATCCAAATCTTAGCCAAGGGGATGTGGTTTATTATAATACATGGTCCTCCTAATTATTGAACAGCCCAAGAAAATTCGGCCCAGTGTGCATCTGTTCTTGCTTGACCACATTGCCAAACATAATTTGGCAAGCATAGAAGTGTACATTGAACAGACCTACAGTCTAATTTGCATTAGAGTTTGTGGTAATTATATGAAAGCTCTGACTGAACTAGCTTGTCCTCTTTTTAGATCACTTCATTTCTAAAAAATAAACAATCTACAAACCCTCAAAGAATTCTCCTTTTTATGTGTCTTTGAGATTTCTCAATATGATTTAATCATTGCCCAAGTGTTAGTTCTGCTTTCATGTGAAGAAAAGCCTCTTTCCCACATCTCATGTGAACTTTATTATCCTTGATATCTGTACATTGATGTTGCGTGTCTTAGCGTGTATCTGATATCATTGTTCAAAAGGGAGAGAAAGACTGCTGACCAGACACTAGCACTTGCTGGAAACTTGTGTTCAGCAGTAAATAAACAGACTTCTCTATATTTTTTGCAGGGTAATGCACCATCACATTGAGAGCTATAAGCTAATAACCACAAAAATTCCACTGGATTCATATCTTCATGGGGCAAGCCTGAGTAAGCCACCAACTTTTATTGAGTCTTAGGTTCTCTATCTATATAATGTGGTTCTTTGTTGTCTTTCTACACTATACCTGAAATAATTTATGTGGGTACTAATTCGGAAAAAGAAGCAATGAAGTTTAATAAGTGTTAAGGTAGAGAAGGTGTAAATGACCAAGTTTTTCAAACTGATATAATGAGATACACAT
>NW_022196897.1:99859359-99871859 GCF_008632895.1 Mastomys coucha
AAAAAAGATCTGTGGAGCTGTCCTATTAATCAAGAGTACTTGAACCAAGAGTATGTATAACCAAGTGTATATTCACCTAGAGTAGATATGAAATAGAGAAAAGATGCCATGCTACCATAAAATAAGGTATCTCAATATTGTTCTGATACTTATTTTCATTATATTTACTTAAAAGCAATGTGGAATTAAATATGTTGTTTATATCCCTCTACTATTAATGTAGCCACTAGATAAAACACGTATAGTTTATATTCTGTTTAACATATACTACTAAAGTATGAAACTTGAGTAATCTGAATTATATCGTTACTGAAACCAGAGTTTAGGAATGAGTGTAGCATGCCATGGAAGCACAATGAAGGCACAAAGTAACAGAATAGTGGTTGAGAACACAAAGACAGAGCGAACAGATTTGGAAGGGTAGGTGAGAAATGGCACTTTGAGAAATGTTCTGGAATGTGTATCCGAGTTGCAGTTACAGAAAGCCCTCGGCTTTGCTTGTGGGTGAACAGGGAGCTGTTAAGGGCATGAGCCAGTTCATTTGTGCCAGTATTGTTCTTCAAAAGCAATTATATTTAATAAACCTACAATAGTCTGGAGCCTTGAGGGAGTGTATAACTTTTTGTGTTTGAACTTACTGGTGATTTTGTTGCGTATTCCTTAAATATGGAAAACTAAACCAAAACTTGAAGTATTTCAGGCATAAACATTTCTTTAAATTAAAAACAAAGTTTCCTTTTTTCTTCATAACACATTCAACATATTTTGAGGCATTATGTTTAAGCACTATAGCCATTGTAGGTATAGATAATAGTTCATCAGTGATGACCACATGATCCATGTGTTATTGTGAAGCTTGACTCATGAGTGCTTTGTTTGGTCCATCAGTGAAGAGCCCCAGGTGGGACTATGGATCAGGCTCTATGCACCTCCCTACTTCTCTACATTTTCATTCCCTCAATGTGTCTGTTAATATCAGTGATCAACTATCACTTTGTTGAATCTAATCTACTACAAAATTAGAAAAAACAAACCATGGTCTTTAGAGAAAACGCAAGTATAAATATATTGTGACTTCCTTCCTATGTGTAAATTACAATGGCAGATTTGGTTGTCAGTGCAGGGGATGCCTAAGCAAGCCCTGTAACCACTGAGTTATATCCCCAACCTGTAGGTTTAGTTTTGCAATAGGATCTTACTATACCTGCTGACTATAAAACATAAAAATCTCCCTGCTATCAATTGCTGAGATTACCACTGTATGGCACCTGGAATCACACATGCCTGCTAAAGACAAGTGATGCATCTGGGAAGTCCATAAGCCTCTCAGCTAATTCAATTAAACTTTCTCTTCTACCTCTTTCTGTACTATTGCTCCATGGCATTCTATGAACAGTACTAGGAGCAAAGTTAAGGGTATAAATGATGACAAGGGAACTTTTCCAAATGCTTAGAAGTATTAATTTATCATCTTGTTTAGAAGGGTCAGGGATACAGCTCCCTTGTAGAAGTTTTGTATTCCATCTTCAGACTGAAAAGTCCCAGCAAATGAGCAAATTAATTGACATTGCAAAGAAAGTAACATATGCGAAAGTATTTTGAAAGCGAACACTGTACACATCTCACTATAATTTACTATTTAGATTCCTTATGCCTTGGCCACATGACCAATAGGCTAAATGGCTGAATTTTAAGTTAATTTTAAGTTAAAAATCTCTGTACCTCCCCTCTTAGGTTCCTTGAATCTTTAGTTCTCTCAGAAACCTACTAAGGGTACTCTAATCATTGAGGCGTGGAATGATACCACCACTTAGTCTGGGAGCAGATGGCAGTGTTAGGGCATCACATCTGCATCACAAGAGGCACCCTTGCTTGAAAGCTGCAACAGAATGTTCTTGAGTGTAAGTGGTATCCTTGCTTATATAGGCAGAGCCTTTGGAAGTGCAATAGATATTTTCAGAACTGGTTATTGATATTCATTGTGGTAGAAGCAAGGAAAGGAAGAAATCATGGATCAAACATAACATCCCATTCAGACTGTCACTGGGTTCTTGCATCCTTTACAGGGTACAGAGGCAAGACATTCTCTTCCTGTTCAGAGCAAGAGTCTGTTCCATTCAATGTACTATAGACAGTATGCAAGCTAGTATCTAAATACAGGGTACTAGGCTTCCTCAAGTTTTGCCCTTAGCATCATGTGGGATAAAGGCATTAAAATGCATTGAAAAGACCCAGCAATACTCAATTAAGATTTTATAGTGATGTAAGATAAATATGGATAATGAATTTTAATTTATGCAATTATCACTATCAAAATAATTTTTGCACTTATATTTATGAATTTTATTGAACTTGTATATTCTTAGATTCATAAGATATCTATCACTATTCTGCTTTCTTTGTTCTCATAATATCTTCAGTGAAAAGACACAGAAAGATCTACATTACTTAAACTTACATTCTGTCATTTTCCCTATGGGTGTTTAGAAAATTAAAATGAAAGAAGATGAAATTTTGAACACATTATGCCGTAATCTCCAATGGGATCAACTTTCCTTTATAAAATCTAAAGAAAACACTAAAATCTGAATTTTATACAGACTCTAAAATCAAAAGAATATTTGGAGTGCGCTTGAGGCTAGAGGATGAGGAGGGAGAAAAATCCCTCCTGACTAGCCCGCAAAACTCTAGAGTTTTACATATTTCTAGGAAGACTTATTTAATCCATCTTGTCATGTGCTGACATTTAATAAACACCTCATTTTGTTCCAGGTATTTTAAACAGTGAGCTGCAGAAATAGTAAATCCCTGGCCAGTTAATGTTATTGAAATGACTAAACATTTATACAGCTCCTCTCTTGAAAAATAAGTTTAATGGAAAATTTTCCCATTTTAATATGACTTTCCTCATTCTCTGCACTGCGATCATGCGCACACCTGCAATGTGTGCCGCTCACTGTGGAAGAGCTATCCTTTATTCATGATGGTAATGCCTTCATAACATCATGCATGTGGTTCCATTCAAATGACATATAATTTACTATGCTCTTTTATGGGCTAATATTTTTATGAAGATTATTCTCCCAGACCAACACGAAATATGTCTTCCTATGCACAGCACACATGCTCAAAGAATGCTAACGCTTCGGGAACTTGCTGCCTAATATGTAATCTGCAGGGAGTATTTGACTCATCTGACAAATATCTCAGCTCAGGGGGCTGTGTACAATCCGTCTATCAGATTTGACATTACTGGTATCTACACAGCCCTTCCCAGCACACGCCCTGCCTTTAAAGGTCTTCCCATCCCTGTTATTGGTCTCACAGATGATAGAGTATGACACTCCATAAACAATGAGCTAGGCCTTTTGTAGGCTGCTTTGCTTTTCTTGGCTTCAAACTGCCACTGAATGTCAAATCAATTTGGCTCTCATTAGAACAGCTTTATATGTGCAAATGTATTTGGGTCTGGTTGCCACTTTTCCCTCCTATTTTTTTCCTTCCTTTCCATTCTTCCTCTCCTCTTTGAGATGATGTAATTTTTCTCTAATCCATGCCAACACCTGTTTCTTTAAAAGAGGGAGAGAGCCGGGGAGAAAAAAGAGAGGATAGAAAAAGGAGAGAAAATGCTTGAGTGTGCCGTTCTTTATCACCACGAGCACGAACACCAGCCTGGCACATTATGGCTCAAGCTTCCTCAGAACAAAGAGAAAATGTGTCTTTGCTGTGATATTGTACATCACGGTGCCCAGATAAAGTCAGGATTCTATGTAAACCTTGGTCGCTGATGTCTGGAGAGACGGCTGTCGAGATAGAGCAAGGTGTGTAAGCCAGTTTTATTGATAAGTAACAAAGCCAGCAATACATCTGATGCAGTGTTTAGGGAAGTCTGAGCTAGAGCACCATGTTTGATGGAAGACTGTTTTTCTCTTGAGTAGGAGAGATAGAACACTGTATCTTAAAGAAAGACATTGACTTAAGGAGGCAGGAATCTCAGCCGTGACTGGAGACAGAGAAAAGACAAACTGCAGCTTGGCTACAGTTTTGTGTTGACCTATTCACAGTTCTCAGTTTAACTGAAAATATTTTTCTCTGATAAATGGGCCTTGAGGTCTCTCATTTAAATAAGTCATTTTAGTACTAAAGCCAGAATATATAAAGTGCTATAATGCATTTTGAAAGAAAAAAAAAGATGTGCGTGGCTCAATTTTTGACTACATTGACAGGTATTCTTATTGGGATATTTTCTCAAAAGAAATATATAGAGTAGAATGGGTTGAACACAGACTCATGAGCCATATAATTGCTATAATTTAAAATATTGTTTTATGCCTGTGTGGAATTCTAGAATTTAAGAGACTTCAATAGATGACAAGAGTATTCATTCACTGAGTAGCTATCTAGCTACATCGTTCCAAGTCCTAGTCAAGTGCAAATTGGAAAACAATCTGTATCATTGAGAAGTTTACATTCTGGTAGGGCTCACAGATTTAAATAACAAACCTAAATATTCAAATATAAAATCTATAATAAAATGATGCTGGGTCTGGAGAGATAGATCTTACAGGAGACTAGAGTTCAATCCTCAGTATCCACACCATGCTGCTTACAGTAAGCTGTAACTCTAGCTTGCAGTGAATCCACAAATTTCTTCTTACTTTGGTGAACACTCTCATGCACACACACAAGCACAGACACACACACAACACCACACACACACACACACACACACACACACACACACACACACATATGCATATGCATGTGAGCATGCCCCCCCCCCCCAATTAAAAATAAAACTAAGGTGTCTGGTGATATGATGTGGTGTTTGCCTAGCATGCATAAGGTCCTGGGTTCTACTTCTATTTCTGAAAAAAAGAAAAGGAAAGAGCAGGAAGGAGGAAAGGATGGAGGGACAGAGTGAGGGGAAGAGTAGAAGGAGAGGGGGAAGTTTATAAACTATAAAGCTTCATAGATCAAAGATGAATTGTTCTCCACTCCTGTTTGGTTACTATTTTAAATAGAAGTACAAGGATAAGTGTACGTGGGGGAGGAGGGAGTTGATCACACACCTACAATACATCTAGCATGAGTACAACGGTACAAAGTTGTGATGATGCAACAACACACTTGGGGGTGGTCCGTGTAGCCAGAGGAGCATAGCTCAAGGTGAAAATTATAGTAAGGGTGTCAGAGAGGTAGCAGAGGTGAGTCCTCAATGTACAGCATGTGGAAAGCCAGAGAATTTGTTCTCCGAGACAAGAGGGAATATCCCAGAAGGCTTTTGATAGAGGAATAATGTGAGGCTCATATTGTGATTTGCAGCTGTGAACATTTGTAGCCAGTTTTGAGATTTAGAAAGTTTCCCAAGAAATTTTACATGTGTAGACGTAGATTAGGATACGCTGGCTCTCCCGTGACCTGCTACACAGTATTGATAGTTATGGGGTGGGGTGGAGCGTACTTTCATCTAAAGAGCTGTCTTTAAGATGTCAGAGGCAAAAACTTTGCTTAGAAACTTGCTTGAGAAGTAACGGAATTTTGCAGATATGATTTATTTATGATTATAGAAACAAGACCACAGGTTTGGTGTAAACTCGAGCAAGCCAGGGTAAAAACATTATTCCTGTGCAAACTACATTGCCTCTCACCAGATGTAGTATTATATACCCTAGCTATTTGAAATTACATGCATCAGGCAGCTAATTCACCTGAATCTTTGCTTCCTCTCCATGAGATGGGATTAATAATAACATCTCTCAGGCATAGGGGCCTTAAGGATTAAAATATATACTATTTTTCTCCTTGGTATAAAGTACACAAATTTTTCTTTCTCTCTATCCCCTACTGAGTTCATACTCAGAAATTATCTTTTTGAGTTATTTGAGAAATAGCTAAAAGAGGTTTCAGCACAAGGAAGAAAGTATAGTACAATAAAAGATATCTAGAAAGTTAGATGAGGCATTTAACTTACCCATTCGAGGCCACACAAACTATACAAGAAACAACACAGAGCAAGTCAACTAACGACTCAGAAACACAAAGGTCGGTTTTGGGTGTAGACTCATCTGTCCAATTTGAAGAGACCTATTTTAGCCAGTATCTGTAGGCAGCAGTGTGAGCATTGAAGTAGACTGAAGGCATCCTCCTTGACTCTCAGGACCTACTTGACTGGTGATCATGTTCTCAGTCAGATACGATTATCTGATTCTTTCCCTATACTTTGGACCCATCACTTTGTTTTGCATTCTGCTTAATAATTCTACCAGCTATTCTTTCTAAAACACACTTCTTTGTTTGTTAGTTGATAACACTGTTAGGTAAATGTTCAGGTTGAAGGGACAGGGAAAGTTTCCCATTTCTGCCTTAATTGCACACTTTCAAATCTCCTCATACTTCAAATCACTTTCCCAAGGCCAGAGTAGCTGTACTTGATAATGGTGTCCGCATGTTGAGGGGCAAGAGCGGAAAAATGTATGATATCAAAATACCTTAATTCACTATTTTTTTCTGACATACACAAACCAAGACCTAAGATTGCATTAATAGGACTGAAGATGAAAAATGAAGTAAAACTTTAAAGCTTTGAAGATTCTTAAAAATAGTCTGTAAAGGATAGGGGGAAAAAAAAGAACAGAAAATTCCTTTAAATTCCTGGGTCCCACAAATGAGATTTTTAGTAGTGGCAAGTAAAACATATTGATTGGCACCAAAGTATAAGATCTTTGTCACCATCTGTTTCCTGATTGTGTCAGCAAGTATTTTTTCCCTATGAGAGTGTGAGAATACACCACAGCCTAAAAGTATCAAAGTGTCAATTATGCACCACATTTAAAAGTTGGAAGCCCAGTTCATGAAAGTCAGTGACAAAAGTCCCTGTTCCTGTTTCTTCTCGAAGTGAAATCCTCGCACTTCATTTATTTTTCTACCTATGAAAAGACCGATGGCTCCATGGCTCAGTGGGGTGAAGAGCTGGGAGCAAAAGGAGACAGGGAAAAGTCAACTCCGATGAATATTTATCAAAAGCCTCCCCAGGCAAGTCACTTTGCTAGAATATGAAGTTATTATGAATGCTATATGCAAATGACAATTTTAACAAGTGTGGTGTGACAGGGAGTCAAAAAAGAAGCACAGGGAACGAGGATGCAGAGTAAAGATGGAGGAGAGAGAGAGAGTGGATAAATAGAGAAGCACTTGGGTCTCTGTACTCAAAACAATGAAGACCAGAAACACTGCTGGAACCAGGTGAAAAGTGGGGTCTGAACAATTGGAAACTGGGATGGATGGAATGAGTGAAAGATTCCAAATTGAGCATTTTCAGAATAAGGTCAAGGTTTTTCTTCTCCCTTCCCTGTTCTCTAGTTGCTTCCCTGTTGTTTAAGCATGTCTTGTGAGGCTCCTTTTCTGTTCTTAGTCCTGGCCATTGTTAAACACTACTGTCATTTATCCTGGTTGTCTTCTAAGTTCCTACTTGTGTCACCCTGGCTCTGAGTAGAGAGGGGCATCACCATCCATGTGTCATATTTCTAGATAACAGTCTGTGAGGCTGCCAGTTTTGAGACATGTTCTGTTGACTAAAATTGTTATAATAATGAGTCACAGGCTGCCCAGTATGATGGGAAAATGACCTGTGCTCAGCTCAGGTGGCACAGATACCATCCATCCTTTCAAGAGTTTCTTCCTTCTGCAGAGAATCTTGGGGAGTTGTTCAGATCCTTTATTTTAGAGATGGGACACACAGTCCCCCATGCACACTCAGTGTCTAGCATTAAACATTAATATGACAACAACAAACATTTGTTTCTTACATAAGGAGTGTATGGACTTACAGGTACAAAAGCCTGACTATAGCAGTCAAGAGCATGGTAGCACTAGAAAAATCCTGCTCTGCTTCCTCCCTCACTAGAGGTAGATGGGTCAACTCTGTGTATCCAACAGCCATGCCTAGACTAAAGCTTTTAAACCTGAGTCTCGAGATAAGCAGAGAAATTCAATAGCCAAGCTCTCTGTCTTGCTTGGTTACAGTATTGGAACCAATTATTCAGGTCTCTTGTACACCCTTAAGTCATATATAATCACAATTAAAGTCATATTTGTTTGTATGGCTCAGGAAACTGTGCAGCATTATAGCTCTTATGGGTTTCTGTTTGCACTTGACTACATTGTATGAAAGGAAAAGAAAATTAAATGTGCCTCATTATGTCAGAGAAATACCAAATAAAGAATCTGAGCCATAAGAAAAGAGGAGCATGCCTTCATTTATTCAACAGACCTAAATCAAACATGAACTCTTCAGCTTACACTATTTACAAAGCTCTGGATATGAAATATTGAACAGATCACCTGAAAGTTGATGTCACTGAGAGAGAGAGAAAAAAAAAAAAACCCTAAATACAGAAATTAATAAAAACATTATTTCCAAATGTTTTAATTAGGATTTCTATTGATGCGACAAAAACATAGTTAAAAAGAACAGGTTGAAAAGGAAAGGGTTTATTTGGCTTATGGTTCTACATTATACCCTGTCATTGAGGGAAGCCAAAACAGGAACTTATATAGGGCAGGAACATGGACACAGGAACTGATGCAAAAACCATGGAGGTGTGCTGCTTAGTGGCTTGCTCATCCTAACTTGTTGACTCTGCTTTCTTATAGAACCTGTGACCACCAAGCCCATGATGGTCTGGGGCCTTCTCTCTCCAACACTAATTAAGAAAATGCCCTAAAGCTGCATCTTATGGAGTCATTTTTTCAATTAAGATTTCTCATTTCAGATGACTCTAGCTTGTGTCATATTGACATAAAACTATCCAGGACCCCAAATAATGTCTAAAATTATCAAAGCTAGTACTTTTCAAAGGGTGAGAGATAGGGAAGCAAAGAAATGTAGATTTGACTGATAACACATTGAGTCATGAAACACAATATCTTTCTCTTTCCTCCACAGTGTTTTCAAACATATGGCTTAAATTTCACAACAAATCACATAGACTGAAAAGCCAATAGTCTGACCGTAACCTACCTTTCACTTTTATCTTTCACTACAATATGCATTGTACCTGTAAACAATTTTTTGATTTATTCAACTATCTTTATTTATATGAGTGTTTTACCAGCAAGTATGTTTATAAACTAGTGCCCAAGAAAGTCAGAAGAGGGTGTCAGATTCCCTGTAATGAAGTTACAATTTGTTGTGAGCCACTTGGGTGCTGGTATTTGAATCCTGGTCCTCTGGAAAAATATCCAGTGTTCTTAAACACTGACCCATCTCTCCAGCCCCAATATTGTCCTATGAACAGATGGAATTCTACTGTTTTTATAGAGCCCGTTTTCTCAATTTATCCTCAATCATTCTTCTCTTCACTTGGCATGTGTTTCCTGAGGTTTTAGAACACTTTACCTTGTAACACTTCAAGGTGAAGCTTCAGAGTTGCTTCCAACATTATCCTGGTTCTCTGGCTTCCTCTTTCAGATGAGGGATAAGGAGAGAAACCCATCCTCAAAACCTTGGACCCAAAATATGTCCTCCCTACAAGACGTACAGGGGCAAAGATGGAGCAGAAACAGAGGAAATGGCCAGCCAATGGCTGACCGAAACTGAGATCCATCCCATGGGCAAGAAGCTTTCCCTGACACTAGTAATAATACTCTGTTATGCTTGCAAACCCCATCCTAGCATAACTGTCCTCTGAGAGCCCCACCTAGTAGCCAGTGGAAACAGATGCAGAAACTAACAGCCAAACATTAGATGGAGCTTACGTAGTCTTATGGAAGGGTTAGGGGAAGGATTGAAGGACCCGAAGAGGACAGGGACTCCATAGGAAGACCAGCAGAGTCAATTACACTGGACCCTGGGAGCCTCCCAGAGACTGAACCACTAACCAAAGAGTGAGCATGGGCTAGATCTAGGCCCCCTGCACATATGTAGCAGATGTGAAGCTTGGTCTTCATGTGGGTCCCCAACATCTGGAGCAGGGGCTATCCCTGAATCTGTTTCCTGTCAGTGGATCCCGTTTGCCTAACTGGGCCATCTTGTCTTGCCTCAGTGGGAGAGAATGTGCTCTAGTCCTGCAGTGATTCGATGTGCCACGGTGGGGTAATAGATACCCGAGAGGCATCCCCAGCTCAGAGGGGAAATGAAGGGGGGGGGTAGCATGGAGGAACCCTATAAGGGGGAACTGGGAGGAGAGGGGTGCTAATATTGGGATGTAAAGTGAATAAATTAATGAAAAAACTGCACATATATATTATATTTATTCAAATAAACAAAAAAAATTAATCTATAGCTCTTATTTCTCTTTCTAGTTTAAGAACATCAATATATAACCTTTGAGTATAACTCCAATGTGTGTAGCTAGCAGAAAACCTGGCAGGTTGAAATCATGAAATTGTGAATGCCACACAAACACTACTACTTCAAGCTCTCTTCAAACAGTCCATGGCAAGGACTGAGTGCAAGCAGTCTGTTTGTGCTACCCCAGGAAGTGATACAATGGAGCCCAGAAGTAGGAGATGAAAAAGGAGATGAGTAAGCAAGTGGCTTTCCACCATAGACAGCAGGTTCCCCCAAACCTGACTGCTTCTGAACAGACCCTACAAAAGGTGTGTGTGAGTTTCTAGCATCCTTAGTCAGGAAGAGATTCTTGAGGAGGTATTGAGCAGTGTTTTTACCTTGATTATGTCTAGTTGGTGATAGCTCTTCTCTTCCATGTCTGCTGGGATCATTTTCCAACTGCAGACACAGAAAATTACTGCATGACAAATGTAAAATTTGGTCACTATGAGTAATGGGTCATTGAAGATAATCTCAAAACTCAGTTTGCTCATATAGTGGGTTATGTTGAAAGATTCAACAAAGAAAGAGAATTTCAGACCAATTTCACTTATGAACATTGGCACAAAAATACTGAGTAAAATTCTCGCAAACAGAATCCCAAAATGTAGCACATATTTGTGTTGTCTGTCTTACCTTTCCAAAATCATGTCTCTTAACAGGTTTATAGAGACCACCATTGCTAAACATTTGCCAAACTCTGTAATGGATGGGCCTAGAGATGGTTATTATCCTTCCTCAATTGACACAGACCTGATGAAAAAGGTAGTTTCGGGACAGTGTCCATATGTGCATATACCAATAATATTTGAGACAGAAGGAAGCAGTATTGATACATTGAACCTTTTTAGTACTCCTTAATACCATGATTGCCATGTCCAAAGCCCTGGAACAAGACATTCTGCAAGCCTTGGCTCTTCTCTGTTTGAACACCATTTCTATACTCATGCTTTATGTTTAAGGCCTGGGTTTTGTTCCCAGAAAGGAAACATTTGAAGTTTAAATAACATTTTTGAATGACATGCTTGGGGAGGAACAAGTACCTTTCACATAATATCTGAGGTGTCCCAAAGAAAGCCTATGCACATTGTATTAGATGTTATATAAATTCTTATTCTTGATCCAGTCTTCCCCAAGGAGAAGTGATTCAAGCCTCTAAAGAGATCACGGGGGCACTCAGTGTGCCAAAGCTATTATAGTGCTGATTACATTTCAAAAAGAAAATATCCAGCTGTGCTCAGCAATAAAAGACTGTTGCAGATAACTTTAGCAAAGGGGGCCGGCCGCCTTTGCCTTTAGGATATTTTCATCAAGCTTGGGGTTAGAAGAATCCCACCTAACAAAAAGTGTAACTTCTAGCCGCCTGATAAGAAGGCCTAGTCCCTGAGGTGCTAACTTTTGATTGACAAAAATTATGAGACTAGAACAAGACTTCTGAAGATGGAGAGTTTTTGGTAAAATTCAGCCAGAGTCAGGCAATTAGCCTTGGATGTAACACCATAAAGAAGTCACAGAAGATACATTCCCCATAGACCCCATACCATCAGGATTTAAATTGCAGAAGGAAACAATTAGAACTCAGAAACAGGACAAGGTGTCAAATAGTGCCTACCAGTCACTTAAACTGTGAAGCAAGTTATTGCTTAACTTGTTCTGTGGCAGTGCAGATAGGAAACAAAAGCACAGAAAAACTACAGAATGTGAACTTAAAAAAAAAAAGATTCTTGATTGTTTCCAAGTTTATTCACACTCAGAGTTGACAATTTGTGCCATTCTCTTAGCCTTGATAATCTGACTGGCATATTAATGTATAGCTACAGTCATTAGAAAGTTTTGTGGGAGGCTTTAACTTTTGCCTACTTGCTAAATTGGCTAAATAGCATGTAATGTAGCATTCAGACTCATTTCATGGTTCTTATGTGCTCATTGCCTCATGGAACCATGGAATACCCATTAGGTAAATGTTATTTTTAAAAAAAAAATAATTCAGATCAACTCTGATAGGCTAATAGCTTTGGTTTCAAAGTTTTTAAGAAATAATAATAGAATTAAATCATTACCTTCAAGTTTTACTGTCATGCCATCATGGCATAAAAGCATTATATTCATGAAAACTTGTTCATTTTAACACATGGATCAATATGTGCTGCACCTATAGTAGGGACAC
>NW_022196897.1:99876859-99894776 GCF_008632895.1 Mastomys coucha
TTTTGATTTTTTTTGTAGAGAGCTAAGTTGTAACAGGAAATAGGATGCTCATGCCTAATAAGAAATGCAAACTTTAGAACATGGATTTCCCTGCACAGGCAAGTGAATGAAGACTTTTGCAGATTGGGCTCTTAATCATATATATCTTTGTAATCATACACAACAACTACATGCCTCATACACTGAAAGTCTCCTCTGCTTCTATTACCTTTATTGAAATATGTCTTAGCTTTCCCAGTAAAAGTAAATCATCAGAATTAAATACTACCCTTTGTTTCCTATAAGCTTCTCTTAAGGGATAACACTTTAAAGCCATTAACACATCTGCAACCAAGAAGCTACCAGGTTGGTTATTCCCAGGTTAATACTGATCGAGGTCAGGTGAGAGGATTACCTTAAGGAAACAGCATACAGACAGGGGATAAGTACATATAGAGAGGAGGAAACTGTGGTCAACAATTTAATAATTTGAAAATTCTTTCTCTTGTTTTTGCTGGCTGTGATTCTTTTCCGAGTGTCATAGCTGCCTTTGTAGGCAGGGCACTATAGTACTCTATGGCAAGTCCTAGAAAGAAATGGAGAAACTGTCAAAGCCAACTCAGTGAGGGTCCAGAAAACAAACAGAACTTCCAAGTTACTAGTATCATTTGCCTTTCACATGTCAGAAAATTCTATGAATGGTAAAATTAAAAATAAAATGAAATAAATAAATAAATAAATAAATAAATAAATAAATAAATGAAAATTATATAACTAGAATAAATAACAGTATAATTCATTGCCATAATGTGAGAATCATATATATTACATGGTACTCTCTTGCTCAGAACTTTGTAAAAAGTGAAATGGCTGCAAGGAATCTATCTAGTATTTCAAGAAATAAAAAGAAGCTGTCTTAGTAAAAAGCGTGCTTAAACTGGGTCACTATTTTTTGGCAGCTGAGAGGTCGATAGAGAATAATGTCGAGAAAAAAAGTGTATACTCTGCTGAAATCTGAAGGGACTTATGCCTTGGGATAGCTATAGGGCTTTCATGCTCATATTGAAGAACCAGGAATCATGTATATATGCCAAAGACAAAGGGCAAGTGAGGCAAGAGAACATGAAGGATTTACCCAAAGGCCAAAGGTATCCTTGAAAACTAAGGGGGAATGGACACTAGAGACAATGAATTAGACCAGAGGTCAGTGAAGACTGAATCAGGGTAGTGTCAGAAGAGAATAAGTTGGAATATAAACCAGGGGAAGGGAAAGGTCAGGAAAGTTAGATTTAAGACCTCTTTGTAAAAGAACCCTGGAAGAGAAGACTAGAACTAAGAGTAACTGTCTCCGTATGAAGCTGTGAATGATATCTCTCTCACAATCATTAGCCAAAATTCAGAACAAAAGTTCAAGGACCCAGGAGCAAAACAGAGTGAACAGAGTTATTCAGAGCAAGACAAGGAAAGTTGGGGTCAAGAGACTAGCCAGTTGAGGATTGCAGTGTCCCAATAAATAAAGTGGAACTCACCCCAAATCTGTGTGTTCTGTCATGAAGGAGGAGATAGATTTAGCAGAGTTTAGAAAGAAATTTCTTTCTCTTTTTCTAAAATTTAATTCTGTTCATATGGTTTCACTGCATGTCCTACCAGTAGAGGCCAGAAGAAGGTACTGGGTCTTACAGAAGCAGAATTGCACAAAGTTGTTAGCCACCATATAAGTGCTGGGCATCAAACAATGTTCCTCTGAAGAACAAGTGCTCCTAACTACTGAACCCAGCTCCAGCAAATGGCCATGGAATACAGGTTTTCAAATTCTACCCATCATGTTTAAGGAAAAATGTGGCCTTCAATCTACCTCAGGGGATAAAAGCCAAATATGATCTGATTTCCATCCTCTGGACCCACATGGTGAAAGAAGAAAACCAATACTGTACAACTATTCCTTCCTAGCTTCATGGTTTGATTTTTGTTGTTGTGATGTTTGTATTTTTATTGTTATTACCTAGCCAGTCTACTTAGCACTGGTGGTATGTGTATGGGCACAGGACCTTGACTGGAGCATGGGTAGAATCTTGGGAATTCATCTGTGAAGAAAATTGAATCTCCCTATCTCAGTGGCTATTAGTTGTTAATAGATTCTTGGCTAGGAGTGGAACATTGTTACCATCCTCCTCATCCATGGTGGGATTTGTCTGGCTTGATTTTGCTCAGGTCTTATGCTTAGAGACAGACTGCTTTTCTTTGTCTAAGTCTTTACTCATTCTTCAGTAAGCTCCCATGAATATCATATATGCAACCATCCTGCTGTGCTTAGTGTATGGCTTTTCCTGTTTCCATTGTATTTAGACTCCAAGTTTGTTGGAAGAAAAGACTTAAGTATGACAACTACATTTAGACCAGGCTTGACAACAAGTATACGAGCTAAAAATACCCTGTGACTTCTGGCTTGGAATTCTTGCCTTCCAAACTTGTGTATCAGAGAGGTATTTACCTGTAGATTTCAGAATGTCTTTCTACATAGACACTTTGTCTATAGTGCTGTCACAACCACCAAACCATGATGCTTGACATGCTCATTCTCACATAGACCTCAACCTACTCATTTTCAGAAGACTTGCTGTTGCTTTGGTTTCTTTGCTCATAAAGTTCTCCAGTGGACATCATTTTGTGTTTGTTTGTTTTGGGTCTAAAGTTTTCTTCTTCAACTTACTCCATTCATTTTAAAACAGATCATAAAAAGTTTTTCTATGCCGGTCCTAGTTAATTGCTTCTATCTTTTAAATGTCTGTTATCTATGCAGCTTGCTTGTAGAATAAGAAAGCTATGACATAAGGTTTCTTTTTATTGTAGTTTGTGACATTTTATTTGTATGTATCTAATAGATATTTCTAATAAAATAGTATACTGGCATCATTTATTATTTGTTGTATTCTACAAAAATTCTTGAGTTCAATATATGTGTCATGTAATAGGTCATAAGTCAATTTGTACATGGAAATTAATATTTAAATATGCTGCAAAATATAAAGTAAGATGATATCTAGGAATCATATGTTTCCTAGAAGATTGCATCAGAGAATGCTAATATTCCCAGAAACTCTACATGATCCTTGGTATTTTTCAGGCCTCATGCATCTGAGTTGGGTAATGTGATGTGTGACTAATTCACACTAACAGAATATGAGAAAGAGCCATCCTTCATCTCCTTGGAAGCAAGAGAGAGATTAGAGCTCTGCGGCTTGAATGAAGGAGCATGAGATGGAGCTGTTAAGTCACAAGAAATCTGTGTCTTAGTATGCACCTTAGGGGACTAACATCAAAGACCATAAAACCTGTATCATATTGTGACACGAATGGTCATTTTTCACTGTGTTAAAGTCACCATGATTTCTTGCTTTGTGGACTCCTGAAACTTTCTTCTTCTATTGTGATCACTGCAGCACACTGATTTTATTTGTATATGTTGATGAGAAGATAGATCATTAAAGCAGTTTGAACCACATTAACCCAGACTTAATTGTTAAATCTTTAAGAGTACAGATTTTGAATTCATGTCTATTTATCTCAGTGTCCAGACCAGTGTACTGATATATCATGTGCTCTTAGTAAATATTTACTTAGTGGAAAAATAAGGAAAATAGAGATGGTTATAAGAAGAACCAGTTAGGATAGAAGCAGTAGAAATAACTGGTTACACAATACAAAAATATGTATAATACATACACCCAGAGTGAGAAGCTGATTTTATTAAAGAGAAGGAAATTAAAAGTAAACAAATGAAAATTGTGGAACAAGCAGAAATTCTACATTTTAAATGTTCTTATTAGTGACAGGTGCTAAACTGGTTTGTATGTTTTATTAGAATCAAGAAATGTGTATATATTGTGTATGTAGTGTGTATGTATGACAAATGTGTATGTATCATGTATGTATTGTAGATATATATATGTGTGAGGTATGTATGACAAATAAGAGTTTGTCAATGTATTCTGATGAACTTACTAAGCTTCATCCACTGGAGAATCTCCAATCAAGTCAGCTCTTTTGAGGTCTTATATCTGGCTAAAACTTCTGGGCTCTGATGATATGGCATCCCTTCCATGGAGCTGGTAATATAATAATAATAAAAAAGGGTACAAGAAAGGAACACAATTTCCCATTGTACAAAAATGGAAATTAGTTTTCCAATCAGTCTTTCCTTTCACTTTCTTTCATGTCTAGGCCAATTGTTTCCATTCATACTAGGGAAACTCAACATTGCAGATGGAGGGTGGAGGGTGGAGGGTGTCATTTGTGCCCAGCAAATAGCAATGGCCTTAGATGTGGGTGGTGGGATATATTAATGAATTAGTTTCCTTTAATGCAAGTAAAACATCATCTTCCTTCAATCTTTAGTTCTTTATTCTTGTACGCTTGATCCTGATATTGTAAGGCAGAATAACTGTGGATATGCATCAAAATGATACAGTTAAACACACACACACACACACACACACACACACACACACACACACAGGAATTCTCCCTCTTATGTGACAAATGCAGATACAAACCACAATTTAATCCAGACAATAAATCCATCCATGAGAAACTGGATCTTCCGCTTTTTGAAAGTCTGATTATTATTATTCATAAACTGTTATCTCTCATAACCTCGGTATTTTCAGAAATGCAGAGAAATGGTTGGGATTGTCTTTAGGTCACAGATGAAGAAACTTTACCTCAAAATAAGATCTTGGGCTTATGCTATTTCATAGTTGGGCTGCCTGTGGCTATGTTCTGCTGACTGCTAGTCTACAGCACTTCCCAATCTATCATATACTAGGATGAATGAAGATCATTACTCTAGGGCCAGACATAGGACAGCTCTTTGGAGGGGTGAAATGTCAAATGGTGTTATGCCTTTCACTGAGTGCTTGAGACACCTTGATATCTCATTTAGGACCAAAGACACTTGGGACACAAAGAAGCAAACTCAGCGCCAACCACTTGATTTCTTTGGGCATATTCCTCATAGACAATCAGGTCCAGCACCCTCCCCTGTACAGTTGCTGGCCTTTCCTGAAGGCTATCGACATATCTGCTGAGACTGCACTACATAAAATGGCTGTCACCAAGCCATCTGGTACATTTGAACTTTTTTTTTCTCCTCTAAGATGCAAGTTTTCAGTTTGCACAGCACTTCAAATTCTTAATACACTTGACTAAGTCATTAATATTTCACTTTCATTACCATGTATTAATAACAGGAATTTAGAATGATCTTGTTCATCTAACTCCTAGAAAACAAATAATTACATTCGTGCATATTGATTGCCAGATAACTAAAGATGTTTAGCCTGGAGCTATGAGAAATCCACCAGCAGGCCCAGTTTTGGTTCTTAGCCATGTTCAAAGTGTATCAAGCTGATGTCTATGAAACACTAGAGACAGAAGGAGAGAAACCCCAGGAGTTAGGATGGACACCTTTTCCTGGACCTCATGTGAATCTCCATTAACCTTTAGGGTGTGGCTTCCTGTCAGGGACATGAAAATTCCAAAAACATAATCTAAGTAAAGACTAAGAACTGAAAATCTGTCCTCAGAAGTTTATTTGGTCATGTTTTGGTTTCTGCCAATTGGGAATGGAAGCTCATTTTCCCTTTCCTCTGTCTCTCTTGGTCTCTGTTTTTCTCACTATGTCTCTCTGTTCCTGTCTCTCTGTCTTTGTCTCTCTCTGCCTCTCTCCTTCCTTCCCTCCCTCCTTCCCTCTCCTCTCCCTCTTATCATAGGTGTTAGGGTCCAGTAGTGGGAAAGTGCCTAATAGATTGTTTAGGAATCAACATTTATTCAAAGAGCAGGTCAAAGAGAATATCTTCTAAGAACTAAGTGCCAGACTTGATCACTGACAACTTGGCACAGGTGTAACAATGTGTCCTTCTTACTAGTGAGAATGAAACACAATGTGAAAGTGGGAAAATTGTTAAAATAGCTAAACAGACATTCGTTTTTATTTAATTTGTTTCACATAATATATTTTGATCATGTTTTTCCTCTCTCAATTTCTATCATAGTTTCCCTTACCTCCTTATCCCCCTGACTTGATGTTCTTTCTTTCTCATAAAAAAACAAAACAAAATAAAACAAAACAAAAAACCCACAGACAAAACATTGAGTATGTTTTGTGCTGGCCAACTACTACTAGGGAAAAGATCTTCTCTAAGTGCAGTTGTTAGACCCACTGAAACATCATTGGAGAAAACAGATTTTTCCCAGCAGGTTTAAGTTGCAAGCAGCTTGTTGGTTAGGAAAGGGACATTGATTGAGTCCAGTTACTTTTTCCTTTCAGTACTGGGATCTTATCTGTCCTGCAGGTCATATGCATACCGTCACAGTCTCTGTGAGTTCATATGTGTATTAGTCTTGAAAGACAATATTTCTTTGAAGAAATCCACTACCTTTGGCTCTTACAAATTTCCCATCTTCTCTTCCATTTAGATTTCTGGGCTTTGATTGGAAGGTTTTGATGATGACATTTTATTTAGGACTGAGCATACCAATGTCTCCCCCTCTCTGTACATTGTCCAGTTGTGGATCTTTGAGTTGTTTCTCAAGTACTGAAAGAAGAATCTTCTCTGGTCTGGGCTGAGCAGTGATGCAATCATTAGGTTTAGGATTATGTCATCAGGAGCCACTTTATTGCTATGCTCCTTTAGTATAATAATAATAATGATAATAATGATAATAATAATAATAATAATAATGATAATGATAATAATAATAATAATAATAATAATAATAATAATAATAATAAGGTTTTCTCTAGACCTATGACCTACCTAGTCCCAGGTTCTTGGGTTCCATAGCATGGAGTGGTCCTAACATCTAATCAAAATATTGTTGGCTATTCCGCTAACATTTGTGCCAGTGTTGTACCTGTATATCTTTCAGGGAGGCTGCTCTTGTAAATCACAGGGTTTATATCTGGGTGATATTAATGATTATATTTCTCCTCTATCAGCATGCATAGTATCTTTCTAGCACAATGAAAGCTAGTCAGTAGGGTGACTATTTCCTTTGGAGACTAGCTAGCTCAATTTGTCTATGTTTAATGATATAAGTAAGTGGTGTCCTCAGGTTTTCAAGAGTGGTAAATAGTCTTAGCAATACCCTGTGTTGTTTTGGGAGATGGTTTATGAAACCTCTTTGGCTAATCACTCAATAAGATGCAACCCATTTCTGGCTCTAGAGGTTTTGCTTTTGACTTAAGATGTTTAGTTGAGTCATTGTCTCCCTCATTATATAGTGACTCTATTTAAATTCCTCTCATATATGTATATATTTTAAGAAACTTCTACAATAGCAGATTTCCAAAAGCTTTTTCAAAATGCCTTACATGTTGTCCCTCCACATATCCCTAAACAGACATTTCTATTTAGGGGTTAGAGTTTTCAAATTTTAAGGGAATTCATTGAGAGAAGGGCACTGGGGGTTGAGATGAGAATAGAAACTTGTACTTCTAGAGGGTAGAGAGAGGGCTTGGAGTTAAAAACCACTGGACACCTTTACAGAGAATTGGAGTTTAGTTTCTGGTACCCATATAATAGCTCGCAGAAGTCTGTAACTCCAAAGGATCCAATGCCTTATTCTGGCTTCCATGTCACCAAGCACACATGCTGTGCACATGAACACATGCATGATAGTCCTCACACACATGAAATAAAAATGAATGTAATCTTAAAGTAAACGAGAGAAGACATTTTGCTTCCAGATTGAACCACTGGAAGATAGTGCTATTGCCCAATTTATTAGAGAAGACAAAGAAATGAAGGAGAGTGAATACTGAAGACATGAGCTATTAGACTAGCTCTTCTAAATTCAAATGCCTTCTAGAGGAGTGGCCAGTTGCTATTGTGAAACTGGCATTGTCTTATATGTATGCCTGCTATCTTTCAGTTTTAACTAGTGATTCATTTCACCATCACAGCTACACTGTATCCTTGGATCAGGTAAACTGAGCCCCCTTATCCTAACAGCTTGACTTACTGCCATGTTCTCACTCATCTTTCTTCTTCTAGAGTGGCACATGCAAGGTTCAAGGTTTGGTCCACAGAAGACGTGGCTCCCTTTCTTAGCATCCTTGGTATCACACTGACTACCATTTCAAACTTCTTATGAAGTAATGAAGTTCCTTTCAATTGCTGGTGACAACTGCCTTCCCATAGAGAAAGCTCATTAGACTATACTCTAAAACTTTCCGTCTGAGTTCATGCTTTCAGATAGAGAAGAGGAAGGGTGTGAACAACATTTGTGTTAGAGGTGGGTGAGGACACTCTAGCCGATAACAGTTGAGTTTTGCCAGAATTCCTGTGCTCTTAGACACACAAGTCTGAAAAGGACTTTGTGCCAAGATTATTCTCCTGGGTGCATCGCTAAATCAAGACAGCTACCATAGCTACCTTGTCCTTTCTTTGTATCTGAGCTGGAAATTGTCCTCTCGACCCATGGATGTTAATATTTACCCCACTATGTTAAATATCTATGAGGTCTTCCATATGTTTTCACTGGGTCTCTGTCATTTGTTTCTTGTTTCTATAAAGATATCAAGGGAAAATAACAAGTTGCTCATGAGCATGCAAGATTAAACTCAGAGTTGTACATATGTGCTCTCTCTCTCCCTTTCTCTCTTTCTCTCTCTCTTTCTCTCTCTCTCTCTGTGTGTGTGTGTGTGTGTGTGTGTGTGTGTGTGTATGTGTGTGTCTATTCTGTTTATCTCTCTGTGCATCTCACTCTGTATCTCTCATTCTTGCTTTCACACACACACACACACACACACACACACACACACACACACACACGAAGGTAGAAAGGAGACTAGATGAGAAGAGGGGTCTCATGGGTAAGAGAAAATATACAAGGGAAGGTAACATGGTAAATATGTCCAAAACACATTAAATGCTTATATGAAATAGAAAGTATTGTACAGTTTGAACTTCTGAAGTTCACTTATTATTTCATAGAGTTCTCTCTGCCTGTGATTTTTACAGGCCTCACAAATTCCTGCTAATCTTCCAAGTCTGAGAACTATGTTTGTAATAAGATCTACATCTTGTTACCACAAAGTCTACATTTGATGTAAGTTAAACACTTAGACCTGTAGGATTAGGTGAGATGGTGCAGACACATGAGGTCATCATAGTCTGTCTCCTGGCTACAGGAGAAATAGGTAAAATATAAATTAATATATTCAACATACAAGATGTGCCTTTCTCAAGTCATAGAACCACATTCATTTGTATGACCTGTCCTGTACATCTTCAGATGCTTTTATTTATATGTGATGATCTAAGTCTTCTCCCTCCCCTGCATGCTTGGACAGTGGAATTGACAGAGAAGATGGAGCCTCCATGTGAAAAGCTGGCTTAGAAGGGAGAAGAACACTTGTTTTAATAAGCAGATGGTCTCTGTAGATGGGGGAGTGTTAACGTTAAAACATATGCTTGGGAAGGGAGGGAGGAAAAAAAGGAGAGGAGGGAGAGAGGAGAATGAGAGGGAGAGAGAGAAAGAGGCGGAGAAGGATTATGAGGCACGTGTCATCTGTAAATAGTGTTCTTTCTAGAAGTTTCCCATGTGAGGAAAACAGCTTTCCACAGTGATATGAAGAAACTTGCCCAACTATTTCTGATTTCATCTCGAAGACTGTTTACCTGACAGGAATTATAATAACACAGTACCAAGAAATGACATCTGCAGAAATGATAGCTAGATGAGCTTGTGTTTACTTGTTTGGCTTTGTTTTTCAGTACATTTGAGAAAACAAAAGCAGTAGGAAATCATCGTGGTGATTTTGCACCGAGTCTCTGTGTTTGTAGCAGAGAATGTAACAGTTTTTTTTTCTTTGTTGTTGTCATTATGGGAGATATTTGGTGTGCTATATGTAACATACAGATATCAAAAATGGGAATAAAGATGCTTCTGACTTGCTACTATTCAACTGATGTGTTCTCTAATTGATGTACTACTTTGATTGTAAGAAAAAATTACGAGTCTTCAGCATCTGCTGTCACTTGAGTTTTTTATCCTAGCCATTCTGACTGGTGTGAGGTGGAATCTCAGGGTTGTTTTGATTTGCATTTCCCTGATGACTAAGGATGTTGGACATTTCTTTAGGTGCTTCTCAGCCATTTGGTATTTGTCAGTTGAGAATTCTTTGTTTAGCTCTGTACCCCATTTTAATAGGGTCATTTGGTTCTCTGGAGTCTAACTTCTTGAGTTCTTTGTATACATTGGATATTAGCCCTCTATCAAATACAGGATTGGTAAAGATCTTTTCCCAATTTGTTGGTTGCTGTTTTGTCCTATTGACAGTGCCTTTTGCCTTAAGAAGAATTGTAATTTCATGAGGTCCCATTAATCAATTCTTGAACTTAGAGCATAAGCTATTAGTGTTCTTTTCAGGAAATTCTCCCCTGTGTCCATGTGCTCGAGGCTCTTCCGCACTTTCTTTCCTATTAGTTTCAGTGTATTTGGTTTTATATAGAGGTCCTTGATCCACTTGGATTTGAGCTTTGTATAAAGAGCTAGGAATGGATCAATTTGCATTCTTAGATGCTGGAGAGGTTGTGGAGAAAGAGGAACACCCCTTAATTGCTGGTGGGATTGCAAGCTGGTACAACCACTCTGGAAATCAGCTTTGCAATTCCTCAATAAATTGGACATAGTACTACCTGAGGACCCACTATACTACTCCTGGGCATATAACCAGAAGATGCTCCAACATGTGATAAGGACTCATGCTCCACTATGTTCATAGCAGCCTTATTTATAATAGCCAGAAGCTGGAAACAACCCAGATGTCCCTCAACAGAGGAATGGATATAGAAAATGTGGTACATCTACACAATGGAGTACTACTCAACTATTAAAAACAATGAATTTATGAAATTCTTAGGGAAATGGATGGATCTGGAAAATATCATCCTGAGAGAGGTAACCCAGTCACAAAAGAACACACATGGTATGCACTCTCTGATAAGGGGATATTAGCCCAGAAGATCGGAATACACAAAGTACAATCCATAAACCACAAGAAACTCAAGAAGAAGGAAGATCAAAGTGTGGATACTTTGTTCCTTCTTAAAAGGGGGAACAAAATATCCATGGAAGGAATTTCAGAGACTAAATATGGAGCAGAGACTGAAGTAAGGACAATCCAGAGACTGCTCTACCTGGGAATTCTTCCCATATTAAATCATCAAATCCAGACACTATTGTGGATGCCAGCAAGTGCTGGCTGACAGGAGCCTGATATAGCTGTCTCCTGAGAGGCTCTGACAGTACCCGACTACTACAGAAGTAGAGGCTCACAACCATCCATTGGACTGAGCACAGGATCCTCAATGAAGGAGCTAGAGAAAGGACCCAAGGAGCTGAAAGGTTACAGCCTCATAGGACGAAGAACAATATGAAATAACTAGTACCCTCAGAGCTCCCAGAGACTAAAGCACCAACCAAATAGTACACATGGTGGGACTAATGGCCCCAGCAGCATATGTAAAGCAGAGGATGGCCTAGTCGGTCATCAATGAGAGGAGAGGCCTTTGGCCCTGTGAAGGTTCTATGCCCCAGTGTAGGGGAATGCCAGGGCCAGGAATCAGGAGAGGGTGGGTTGGTGAGGAGGGGCAGGGGGTAGGGAACAAGGTTTGTTTTTTTCTTTTTTCAGAGGGGAAACTGGGAAAGGAGATATCATATGGCATGTAAATAAAGAAAATATCTAATAAAAATGTTATGGAAAATATTATGATTCTTATCAGAGCTGGAAAGAAATGAAGGGGTGCAAAACACTCCATGTCAAAAACATGCAGGTACTTCCCATTTATTAAATTCAACTTGGTTTAACTCTACTATTATTTTAGTGGATGGAGATTGGTGTGGAAGCATAGCATATTTTGATCAGGTTGCTGTTGCTTCTAAACTAAAAGAAGATACACAGAAGTGAGGAGAAACACAGGGAGACAAACCTCCAGTATATAAATTGAACCATAGATTCAGAGTTAAAAGACTGGGTTCTACTACTATGTATGGTTATGGTTGTGTTATTACTGTTAGCATCATTTTCTTGACTATATATCAAAGATGTTAATATCATTCAGGGATCACAACCTGAGATCCTTGTATGTTCAGGTTCCCAGGTGCCCAGGTGAGATGAGTAACCCTGTCAAAATATAAGTCCCTTGTCAATGCCTGGGCTTACAGTCAGCTGGAGGAAGCATGCTTCCTTTAAATAGCAGATGTGGTTGGCCCTAGTCAAATATATCAAGTGAACAGAGGGACACAAGATTTGAGGAGCATCTAGTGGTTCAGTTTTTCAAGAAAGACACAGATTTTGTGTGAATTAGCTTACTTTATTTTCAAGGATGGGTAATATATTTGAATCAAGACAAAATACAGTGTCAAAGAATCATGTCAACAGATTTCATGAACTAAAAGTGAGGGACTTAAGTTAAATAATATCCTAGGCCATCTTAAATTTTAAAATTCTGAGATATTAGGGTAGGACCTACAGTGAGAAAAAAAATTCATGTTTTCTTCAAACAAATTGTACATTTTTGGTTGTTTGTTTTGTTTTTGTTTTTGTTTTGCAGATGAGAAATGCTGACAGATCTGTGATGTGATAAAGGAATAGTAGGGGTTTTAAGCCCTGCTGGTAACCATTGCTATGGATGCATACAGATCTGTTTGGGATGTGTGTGTGTGCGTGTGTGTGTGTGTGTGTGCCTGCGTGCATGCGTGTGTGTATGCGTGCATGCGTGTGTGTGCATGTGATGAGATTAACTTTGTGAGTGTGTATATGTGGATGGTAGTCAATACATTCCAACTGCCTGTTTTCTGACTCTGAGTTGATTCTGGCTCTTTTTTCATCCTCACTATCTCCCCCCACCCCCGCACCCTTGATCTTTTGTTCTTCTGTTCCTGCACTTATTTCTAGTCATCTCACTGTGAATTTTTTCAAAGTAATCAATCTGGATATTTAAATGTCTAGGTAGGAATTAAAGACTTGGTAATGGGTTTGAAGAAAGATGTAAGGAGGAAAGGGGATCAAGTAAAGGGAGTTGAATTACCTGCAGCTACTGTAGTTAGGCAAGTCTGTTATTTCAAGCTTGACTTATCTTTACTGTGGACATAAAATATGATCTGGGAGTATGATGTCAGCGCATCCACTCTCAATAATTGATATGATGAATAATCTCAACCTTCCAATACCTTCTGTATCTCCCCACATCTCAAGAAACTTCATTCATCAGCCACGTTTGAAATGTTTAAGTAATCTCAGTGATGTATGGAACCCTGACACTCCCTTGTTAGAAATTCGCGCTACTAACATTCTATCAAATTAAAAAGCCACTGAGCTCTTGTGCATAAAATTACCATAAATTACCTTCTGAAGGTTCATTGCTGTTTGGAATGTTTAATTGCTCACTCAGCTGAACTTTAACAGCTCAGTATTATTAATCAACTTGTCAAAAGGTTTTTCATTATGTAGTCTTTAGATAGAATTGGGCAGGGTACAAACTTGTACTTAAGTTGGTCTGATTCTCGTAAATTGCCAACCAATCGTGGTGCAGTTTGGCATCTTTTGTTCTCTAATGATGATATTTTTACAAAGGATTCTTGGGAAAACTGGGTTCTTCTACATGTTTCAATAAAGTTAGTGAACTTGTCCACAAAGGGGAGAATTGTAATGGCCTTATAAAGGAGAAAGAAGACAGATGGACAAATGATGACTCGATGCTGACAAGTGATTACATACATATTCCTATTAAATCATCATAAACGTGAGATGAGCTTTCAAACAATACTTATATTTTAAGGGTGGTTTATAATGTGAATTTACTATAATATTTTCTAAAATGAATGCATCATGGAGTGGCATTGTTAGGTGAGTGACTTGTGTTCTGTGAATCCCATAATAAAGCCAGTTTGACTCAGTTTTCAAAGGAGGGGTTTCCTTTACCTACCTTAGCAAAGCCATACCTTGATTGATCGGCTAAATGTTCTCAACGAACTAGTTCTAATTGTTTCCACCTTCAATCCGTAAAAGTAACTATTTAAACTTTAGTGGACATGATTCCTGCTTTTACAAGCTTAGGAATATGACATTTTTCTGTAAAGCTTAAAAGGATCCAGATCCAGCATTTTACACTATGCATAATTATCCCCTGCCAATTCCCAGCCTACTTTCCTTGTTCCTTTTTCTCTCTGTAATTTCTTCTCTTTACTTTTTTTTTTCTTTTTGAATTGTGAACATACCTGAAATAAATCAGTATGGAAAAATCATGTTTTACATTTTAAAGTAAGTTCTTTTGTAGAAAACTAAGCAATGAGGAACTTCCATCAAAGGGAGGTGCCACAGTTGTCAGTGCTAATGGTGACAGTATGTTATAGTTATGCTAAAAGGGGTACCATTCCAAATACAGACATACCATTGGCATAGTGAGATTGAGCTAATGCTTGACTTTTGGCATCTTTTGTTCTCTAATGATGATATTTTTTACAAAGGATTCTTGGGAAAACTGGGTTCTTCTACATGCTTCAATAAAGTTAGTAAACTTGTCCACAAAGGGGAGAATTGTAATGGCCTTATAAAGGAGTAATAAAGTAGAAATCAGAATCTGGATAGAACATTAATGTTACTGAAGTCATGTGTGAGAAGTCATAAAGGACTAACCATGAGAGAAAAACCTGAAGTTATGATGTGACTGAAAACCCTTTCCTCAGCCACAGTCCTCTCCTGACATCTACCCAAAGTCAGTGAGCCATCATTTCATTCAAATCTCTGGGAACAACACATGGTAGTGCCAGAAGCAAACTCTATCACCCTGTACCTTAGCACTCCCTGTCACTGCCTTCAATGGTTCCTGTTGAACTTTCATCCCCAAAGAGATGTCACAGATCTGGATGAAAACAACTAACCTAAATATATTTAACATGCCGCATGAACACTTAGGATTTAATGGTTGATTAAAAGAAATTCACTAGAGACAAGCTCAGCCTGGTGAGGTAGCTGGGCAGATAAAGGTCTTTGGTTCAAAGCCTGATACCATGAGTTTGATCCCCAGAACCAACAGAGTAGAATGAGAGAACCTACTCATGTAAGCTGTTTTCTGGTGTCCAAACTCACACTGTGGCATGCATGTTCCTTTCCCCCAGTATACACAAAATAAATAAATGTAATTACACAATTAAAGACAAACTGCAGTAATCTTTTGTCTTTTTCGGACACAGGAAAGGTGATTAGATAGACATTGTCCAGCTGCTTTTTCAATACAATAGATGTGAACCAGAAAAAGTACCATTATTACCTATGGAAGAATTTATTCTCAGTGATGATTTTGGAATTCCAGAATGAGTAACTTTGGAAAACTATAAGGATGATTTAGAAATGAAAGCATTTGAAATAGTTCAGGCAGACCTCACTTTGAGTCAGAGAGCATGAACTGGCCTCTTGAGGTCCCATTCAATTTAAAGTCTCTCTAGTTCTATGATGTTAAATTTTGGTATAATTGACTAGACTGCCTAAGGACTAAATTCCACTCATTGATTCTGGTATCTTCTAAGGAGAAAAAAACCCTAGAAACTGCCACTTTATGCACCAGTTGCAGCAGCTGGTGTTCCTCCCCCCCCACACCCGCAGCACTGTAGTCATGCATACTTGAGAGCAGAGTGGAGCTCATTGTGTAAATTTTCTTTAGTGCATGGATTATTGATTTAATAGATCATGACAATCTATTTTGTCAGACTGCTGCCACACAGGTTCTGAGTCAGCAGGCAGACAAGCCTTGTAAAATATTTGTTGTGAAAATAAAAAGCTGCTGCATAAGATGAAATTGAAGCTGAATAATGGTAAAGTCAGTTTTCTAATAAGCAAGATGATCATAATCCAGGAGCTGAAATCATTAGAGAGAAAAGAGCTAGTCATTTTATTTCATGCTTTTGCTTCTGTGGTAGGAGTGGAAATTTTTAACCCAAAAGAAGTCAAAACAAATTCTGCATCTTTTATGGATGCATGATATGAAGGATGAGGGGTTATCTTATAGGTTTCCTGGCTGTCGAAGGTAGGAATGTCAGTGTGTGGAAGACAGACTGATTGGGCGGTTTTCTTGTAACCAGCTTACTGACTGACAGAAGAAAACAGAGCTGTGCAAAAGCAAAAGTAAAGTGTGATGTGGTCACAACAGTGATTCTTATGGCATGATTATTTTTTTTACAGATGTTCCAAAATGGGGAAACAGGATTGAATCTTTGTGTCTTTATATTGATATTCACTGGAATCACTACATATGCACATACATATATATATAGAGGATATGCATATATATATACATATATATATGTATATATATATATATACACACACACACAACATGCACAGAAAGTTATAAAGACTTTACATTTCAAGTATCTCTTGATCATTCTAGGTTTTTTGGAACAACAAGTAAGGGAAGGACTGGGCATGCTAACAGACAAAAGACCTTAGTAGTTAGGAAAACGATTCAGCATTTTTATGCAGAAGGAAAGAGACGATGCATTTAGCATCTATGTGATACATTGATAAGGCCCTCATGAAAGGCTATAAAATTAGACAAGTCCCAGTAGCCAGACAGAATTCTTGAGGAGGGTTAAAGTAGGATAGATAAGTGATTTCAACAGGAGATCTGGGGTGGGGTGGGCACCACAACATGTAGGTAGTATATATAGCCACTCAAACCCATTGTTCATGCAGTCAACTCACGTTCTTTGATTGGTTTCTTCCTTGGACCACTTTAAAGAGAAAGATTACAGAAACAAACATCATAGTCATGAACAATGAGCTCAAAGCCATGCCTCACACTCACCTGCTTCGCATCTAGGCTTTCTCATGCCATAAGTTAGCAATTCTGTTGGGCCAGCTGGATTACCACAGTGACCAGACTCAATTATGAACCCATGAGCTCCATGGTTTTCTAAGGCCATGACTTAAATGCTTGACAATTACCATTGAATAACTTGGTCACTAGAAAACCTATGTGTAACCTAGATGGCAAATGCATTTGTCCTGCTTTCTGCCTTTTCCTCCTATTTACCAAGGTCCATTGCCTTTTAGTATGTCCACTCCTTCCTTTCCCTTTTACTCCAAGGAACCTGAAATGATAAAGAGATACTTGCAACTTTATGCTTTTATAGTTACTGGTCTGTGGATATATATTTATGCTCAATGTATATACATGCATGTGTGTGTGTGTGTGTGTGTGTGTGTGTGTGTGTGTGTGTCAATGGGTGCCAGGGTGTCCTTCTCTACTGATCCTTGTCTTATTTTTCCTTTATTTGAGACAGGGCCTCTCAGTAAACCCAAAACTCACTGATTGGCTATACTGAATGGACCCAAGGACTCCTCCTGTCTCTGCCTTCAGCATAAGAATTATAGTGATAACAGGTTTTCAGAGAGTGAAGTATGTGTGCCCTTCGTCAAGTATACAAAGAAAAATGCACTTCATCGTGCCAACACAGAGGGGAAAGAATAAATATAAACACTTATAATTCTGACTAGATTAAGTAGTTCAAGAAACTATCAAGTCATCTGACTTTTCCAACTGTCAATATTCTCATGAAAAGTGGCTTCTTTAGGCTTTATTTTATACTACTAAATCCTAATTAATTGTTCTCTTAGAACAGTAATTGGCACTAATTATAGACTAATATGAAAGAATAAAATTAAAATTCATCCTTCACCCCATGCTTTAAAATGTAGCCTGTGTTCCCAAAGCCAGTTTCCACAATGCCTGAGCAGCTGGAGACAGAGAAGACAGGGCATTGCCTTTTATTCTGGGTATACAGGCAATTTTGGTGCGGATTGCCCTATACTCTAGATAAAAGTATGTTGTTTTGCCTTCCCTCCCCCATTTTTTTTTTTTTTTTTTTT
>NW_022196897.1:99894786-99938243 GCF_008632895.1 Mastomys coucha
TTTGCTGGCTGACTCTTACAAAGACAGGTTCTCTATAATTCAGAGAGTAGCTTGGTTTTTAACTCATCTTTCCTGCTAGAGCTTTTGCCTGTGACCTGTTCCTGAGACTATTTCCCATTTTTCAAAACTAGACTCGGCATCAGCAACCACACTGCCATTCTCTCCATATACAGAGCAAAATGATTCATGGCTTCTTTTCTGTTTCTTAGATTTTGCGGAGTTTGAAAAAAAAAAAAACCAAATGGTTTCAGAGGTGGTGAGAAATGAGTTTGTTCACAGACAAACATAAAGCTGGTCCTGAATGCGTCACCCTTAGAGGAATAGGCCATATTCAGTTCTTGTCTGTAAGTAGGCCTTGTGCAAGTCAAAAACAATAAGGCAAGAACCCAGGAGCAATGTCTTGACACCAATGCCATTCATATTCTCCAGCATTTTTGTGAAGTTGTTTTGTGTCATCTACTAAGGTGACAAAGAGCAGATTTTATTTTATCAGACTAAAAAAAGATCCCTAAATATTTCAGCATCAAATGTGTATTACAGAATTAAATAGCTTTAAATGAGCTATTGGAAGACAATGTAGAATACCTGGTGGACAGATAAATCAATATATAAAGATGTATAAGGAATATTAACTATTTTTTTCTTCCAATCAAATAGATGAGATAAGAACCCAAGGCCATAATTCTGATATATTTTATGGGATGTGGTAATAAGCATACTTAATTTCTGCAACAAAGGTGAAATCTATAGAAGTAAGTATTGGTTGCAGTTCTCTGGAGCTCTATATGACTTAGTATCTATAAATAAGGGCTGTTCTACTCTGAACTGCCTGTCACACAAAAAGAGAAGTCAACTTTTATTTAAAAAATTATACTTAATACATTCTTTGTAGGAGATACCTTGCTTGTCCAATCATGTACTTCAAAAGGCAGGATCTGATGAAACCAATCTTCCAGAAGTATATTTATAAGAAAATTGCAATGAATACCCAAGATGAGACTCAACAGGGAGAGAGTTTTGCCATATGTAAAATTATATAAAACTTTGTGTTGGAAGAAGCAATAGCATTTGACAAATAAATCAGTGTGATAAGAGAGTGCTCCTAGGTGAAAGGATTCATGTGCTTGAAGTCAGAAACACATTTGGAACATCAGAAATAGGCCACCTTTGCTTGCTATATCAAACACTTGTATGGAGATAGAAGGTTTGTTTGAAAAGGTGGTTGGTGAAATATTTTAAAGAATGAAATGCCCTCATAACCCTCAGCACTGAAATATTTTGAAGCAGATAACTCGGTTGATAGAAGCTGTTTTGTGTCCACACCTGACTTAGTACTAGTGTTCTTTGCCTCTTTCTATGGCAACTAAAATGTTTCCATGAACTTTCTACAAAAACTGCCATGTCCTCAGACACCCAAACAATCTTCACTTGAGAGTTTACTATTATAGGCAGTAAAAATTGGGGAAGTCTGGTAAATCCCAGACATGCTTTTTCTTATCTTCTATATTGACTCTATTAATAAGTAATCTGCATTCTTCTAAATATCTCTTGAATCCCATTGAAATCCAGGATCTCATTGCTATATCCTTGTCTGCGCTACTTACCTAGGAACTATGATACAAAATGATCATATCAGTGTTTTACATAAAGTGCTATGGTGATATTCCATGGATTTCATATGGAACAATGTACTTAATGTGGTATTCCCAACCTGCACAACCTCAAGCTGCTGTCTTGTAATCTTATATTTCATATGTACATATTTGGAAATATATTTTTATATCAGTTTCTGCTTTCATATAGTATTTCTTTCAGTCTGAAACTTCTGTTTCTCTGATTGAGGGTAACAGCTACTTAATACAAAACTCATTTTAAGTTATTTCTTTTAGACACCAGGAACTCCCCCCCTCACCCACATAGTTACCTACATGATAACATATTGTATATCATGCCATTCTGTCCTGAGCCAATTAAGTTCTTCTCTATAATTTTGCATTCTCTAGTATGTGTATAGTTTATGAGGACGGAAAGTGACTGAACTATTTTTTGTATATTCATTGTGGAAGCTCAGTGAATAAGAAGATAATCATGGCCAGGATATAAATGCACTATGTTCCTGGTTTTATATGGAGGTCCTTGATCTACTTGGACTTGAGCTTTGTATAAGGAGATAAGAATGGATCAATTTGCATTCTTCTACATACTGACCACCAGTTGAACCAGCATGATTTATTGAATATGCTGTCTTTTTTTCCACTGGATGGTTTTGGCTTTTTTGTCAGGTGACCATAGGTGTGTGGGTTTAATTCTGGGTCTTCAACTCTATTCTACTGATCTACCTGTCTGTCTCTGTACCAATACCATTTAGTTTTTATCACTTTTTTTTTTTTATCTGTAGTACAGCTTGAGTTCAGGGATGGTGATTCTCCCAGAAGTTCTTTTATTCTTAAGAACAGTTCTCACTAACCTGGATTTTTTGTTATTCTAGATGAATTTGAGAATTACTCTTTTTATCACTGTGAAACATTGAGGGGTGGGGCCATCCACCCTTCTCAAAAATATTAACCCAGAATTGCTCCTGCCTAAAGGAAATGCAGGGACAAAGAATGGAGCAGAGACTGAAGAAAAGGCCATCCAGAGACTGTCCCACCTAGTGATCCATCCCATCTGTAGACGCCAAACCCAGACACTATTGCTGATGCCAAGAAGAACTTGCTGACAGGAGCCTGGTATGGCTGTCACCTGAGAGACTCTGACAGATACTGGCCAATACAGATGTGGATGGGCACAGTCAACCACCAGACTGAGGACAGGGACCTCAATGGAAGAGTTAGGGGCAAGACTGAAGGAGCTGAAGGGGTTTGCAACCCCATAGGAGGAACAACAATTTCAACCAACTAGACCCCCAGAGCTCCCAGGGACTAAACTTCCAACCAAATAATACACATGAAAGGACCCATGACTCCAGCTGCATATGTAGCAGAGGATTGATTTATCTGGCCTCAATGGGAGGTGAGGCCCTTGGTTCTGTGGAG
Source organism: Mastomys coucha (assembly GCF_008632895.1). Classification (NCBI taxonomy): domain Eukaryota; kingdom Metazoa; phylum Chordata; class Mammalia; order Rodentia; family Muridae; genus Mastomys; species Mastomys coucha. Next base: position 99,897,822 of record NW_022196897.1, read on the forward strand.
GCTTGATGCCCCAGTGTAGGGGAATGCTAGGGCAGAGGCAGGAGTGGGTAGGTGGATGGGGAGCACCCTCATTGAAGCAGGGGGAAGGGATATGGGATGGGGCTTTGTGGAAGGAAAACTGGGAAGGAGGATAACATTTGAAATGTAAATAAATAAAACATCTAATAAAAAATAATAATAAATGCACTATATTGTCAAGAGACTAAAGGGAAATGAATTTGAGGCTAACACAGGAATACAGAAAATAGAACAAGAGGTTCTAAACTTTAGTAAGAAGAAAAGAAAATAAAGATACACATTGTCTTGGACAACAGAAATGATGTTGATTTTAGTTAACCAATTAGTTTTGGGTGGTGAAATAAGAAAAGCAACATAAGTGGTTTATAGTTTCACATTGGAATTTAGAAAGCTAATTTCTGACATAAGGCATAGTTAATACAGTAGAAATAACAACCCAGACTCAGAAAAAACAACAACATGGATTTGAGGATTATTAGTGTAAATTTATTGTGGTGGATTGATGAAAAGTACAAAGAAAGATTGATATTTAAAAATGTATACAAACTAGATAGGCAAATACATACATTTCTGGGCCTGAGAAAGAAAAATAAATGGGTTAATAATGAATCAGAGTCAGATAATTAGGGGGGAAATCTCCAAAATGGACATCGTCAGCTCTTTATCACACTTTGACTTGCCTTTCCTGTTAACAACCCAGGAGTTCATTGAAATGTTGTGTGCAATCTAGGTGATTAACCCTACTTATTGTTGACACAGTTTTAGAAAAACAGGACTCTAAGTCAGGAGCAATGGTACTCTGCTTGGCCAATCACTGGATCATCGCAAAGTTATCTCAGTTTAAATGGGTAAGATTTAGTTTAAGCCTACCCTATTGAATATTTGGGACAGACTTATCTTGAAAACTATTTACCAGTTGCCTAGTCTGTTAACTATTTTTCTTGCTAGGCAGTGGTGGCACATACCTTTAATCCCAGCACTTGGGAGGTAGAGGCAGGTGAATTTCTAAGTTCAAGGCCAGCCTGGTCTACAGAGTGAGTTCCAGGACAGCCAGGGCTACACAGAGAAACCCTGTCTCGAAAAACAAAGCAAACAAATAAACAAACAAATAAACAAAGAAAAAAAACCAATTTTTCTGGTTAACACTGATAACTCTAGTCATTATCATCTTGACAAGGAAGATCAATTCAGTTTTGACTATGTGCTATATTCTACAATGAGTACTTTCTTCTATTTAGGATCCTGGCATAAGATTTGGCTGGCCTGTCAGATAATTTCTGATCATCCTGCATCTACCTGGCCAATCACTGGATCATCTACCTAATAAAATTTTAACCTATTTATTTATCTATTTATTTATTAACCTAAATTTATTATCTATGCTTATTACTATTTCTATTTATTATTTATGTATCCTCCTCCTCATCTTCATTCTTATCCTCATCATCAGTAGTAGTAGCATGCTTTACTCAGGGTGGAAGTCCTCAACTCAAAGCTCTTTGATATCTAATAGTGTTTTTGATTTCCATGCAGATAGAAATCACAGTTTTGATAGATTTGTCAAGTTACTCAGCATCCTATAAATGATGTTAGGAGAATTTTTCTTAAACATATCTTTACAAAGAATACAAGACCTCAAATGAAAATCAAAACCTTTTCCTTTTATTGAGTCCACTGGTAAATATTAAAAGGATTCTTTGACTACAAACAGAAACAAGTGAATAAGGCAGAAGAAATTCAACATCAGACATGATTAAAGCCCATGTTTAAAATAAGTCAGCACAAAAAGTTGTGGATTCTTTGCCAACTTATAAAAAAATGGAAAAGTACAAGAAGATAAGTGAGATGCTGAAATTTCTGGAAACAATTTCGGCATGTGTAAAAGGTCTATGTTGTTCCTCCTCAGTGCTGGCTACTCCTGCCTCTGACACTTGCTGCCTTAATCAACACTTTGTTGGGAGCATAATAGAAAACATGTTCTCTTTGCCATAACTCTACTGTAGGCTTCTGACATCAGCCAAATGGGACAGACAATCTGAGTTCTGTGATAGACAGCCCTTCTGACAGCAAAATAAAGGTCATTCTCCTCAAGACACATAGCCTTTATAGCAACTGAAGCTTCCATGTGGAAAGCCATCTCCTGGAATAGCAAAAATTGGCAGAGCTTTTCCCATGAATTCTGCCAAAAAGGCAGATCTCTTAGTCACAAATTCTATTGGTTGACCTACTCACACAGGAGCTTGGTGCTTTTCCATCTAATCAGACTCGAGTGTGGAAACAACCCAAGGTTTTCTAAGGGTGTTTATGTTATTTCAATGGCACTTCCTTTGATTTACCTAGAGGATGTTTTGTTTTAATTAAAGTTTATGACCAAAGATGAGCTGAAAAAGTATTGAAGTAGATGTACATTGTTTATGGGTTTTGAATACAATTACTTCAACCATAAAAATAGACCAAACAATTTTGCTTCTCTGCCAGAAATCAATTCATAATCACAGGGTTTCGGGTCTTCATTTTGTTTTCATTTAAAGTAATGAAAGGTGCTCGCTGATCATTAACTGGAGAAAACTGTAAAGTCAGTAAGTCTGGAAACTAACATTTATTAACTTTCAATAGGGAATGCAGTAAGATCTGATGTTGGTTAAATCATGGACTCATTCCAATTTGTTGGTTCTCTCTTTAAAGCAAATGTACTAAAAATAACGTGACTTCCCTTTTGATGTCAATTATAATGTGTGTACTTAAAAAAAAAATCTTTTTGTCTTTTAGATTTTGATAAGATTTGGCAGGATAGTAGCTATGAACTTCTCTGACACCAGCCTCAGAAATTTTGCCAAATGTCAGAAGGTCACGATCCATTTCCTTCACACTCTCTATCCTTTTATGTATCAAATTATTAAATTAGAAACAAGAGAGATGGTGTACAAGGTAATCCATCTATACTGAAGAGTTTTATTAAAACCAAACAAGCTCTTCTGAGGTGAAACGTTAGATTAAAGTGACATCCAAAACATATCCATCAATTTGTTAGCAGGTCGTGCTTAGTCCCTTGATACAGAACTTTGAGTCTCAGAACATTTCCAAACACCAATGCTTTCCTTTGCATTTGAAAAGGTGTTGAGCACAGTTAACAGAGCCCCTGCTTTGAGAATCCATAAATACATGTGGACTTGGTTCTTTCATTCCTCAATGGCTTCCCAGCAGTCAGCAGAAGGAACCAAGAGTTGGGGGCCTCAGTCTAAAATCTTTCCGGGGGTATTTGTGTTTCACAGAACAGAATAATGCTTTTTAATCCATTTCACCTGTCTGCAGACATTTCTATGCTAATAATGAATTTTCGGGTAGAGATTGTGGAAACAAGGGTATTATTTGAAAATACATACAGATTTAGTTTAATAAAGTATCAAGGATCTGATTTTGTTCAAAGTTTAAGAGGTTGCTTACATCTTTTTTTTAACTTTTCAGTTTTATATGTTCTTAGCTAATACACTGAAAGTTATAAGGCAGGGAAACTAATGTCTTTTTTTTTTTAAATGGGAAAACTCCGAGTTTCTTCCTAAATTAATGTCCCTAAAAATGATCTGATGTGCTAACGGGTGTGTGGAGTTAAAGACTGGTGCACACATTAATGAGATTTTTAAAAATGACCTTCACTTATGACTGATAATTTCTCTTTAAGGAACTGTGTTTTCTCAATGGCATAAAACTCTCACAGTCAGGGTGACCTGAAGAGGTTCCTAGGGTCCAGACTAAGATGTAGGCAACTCTTTGCTTTGAAAATTTCTACAACTTTCCACAATTTCAAATTGTCATTTTCTTTCACTAGAATGGAAAAAGCAGGGCCGGGTTAGAGTCGCGAGAAGCGGTATAGCTACTTCTTTGGCCTTTCTGAACTTGAATCTGCTTTGGTAGGTCAAGCAATGTCTTTCACAGAGATCCCACTCTAGCTTAGGTCGAGTCCCACATCCTAATTAATTGTTTTTTGCCCTCTTGGACATTTTGTTTGAAATCTAGGGAAATTGTGGAGGGATGAGTGATCTAGGGAAAGATCTAGGCATTTAGAATCTTATTTCTTGGTCATTTATCTCTTCACAGATAAGTATCTACCAGCATTCCATTTTGACATGACTTATATTTATCTTACAAGGTGGTTTAAAAGATTAGTTGAAATATTTGTCAAAATGCATACTTCAGGAACTATAAATAATTCCACAAATATTTTTATTCATTATTATTTATTGTAGGCATATTGTTCAGGTGTATTTCTGTCTCTTATTATTTATTATAGTATGTTATACTAGCAGTTGATAATTATTTATTAGTCACAGGTTAGAGCTGCAGCTACCTCCTCTTTCTTACTGTGTTTGTGTTCTCCATCTTACTTGTTTCTGCCTCTCTCTCTCTCTCTCTACACACACACACACACACACACACACACACACGTATTTACACACACACAAAAATGAACTTCATGCACACATGTATTTAGAAAGTTTTTTTTTTAATATAAACTATCTCAGTGACTAGTTGTATTTCAAGGCCGTGTGTTCTCAAATACAAATGGCCTCTAAACAGTAATTTTTGCTCTTCTTCTCTGAAGTACTAACGTGCCTTTTTTCACTGTTTTTAACTTTCTTGGTTCTTTTCACATAGTAACACGGTATGTCAAGTTTGTCCCTGACGTTAATGTTGGAGCTCCCAATACTTCCTGCTTTCAGAGATGGAAAGGAGTATGTTAACAATGACAGACATTCACTGAGCATAGCCCCCTCCAAGCTAGTCTCCTTTTGCTGCCATCTCCACACCTCAGCTTTTAATAGCTTTTGCTGATTCTCCTAGTTGAGGTCTGACTCACATTGAGGGAAAGAAAAGAAGCCTGGAGGTTGTAGGAACTTTCCCCTGCTGGGTTAATGTCTCCTTCCCACTTAGTGGAGAGCTTAGCATGTTTTGGAGATCTACTTCAAAGATTTATTGCTGTCAATGTTAATTTCTCTTTTCTCTTCCTTGTTCTCATTGTTTTACCTCTCATTAAATCATGTACTCCATTTTCTTTCTGTTTGTGTATGAGTCCTCTCTCACCAGGTTCACTGGAGTGTGGGTTTCTAACGGGAAAGCAAAACCCTACTCAGGCTTGTATTCAGAACACTTGTGCATGAGTGGGTTGTGAAGTAGATACATGAAACTGGATCACATAAAAATATTCCTATATTTCTTCACATGCTCATGTTGAATAGCTTTTGAAAGGCACCTATATTCTTTATCTTTTATCTTATTACTGAATCGTCATTCCGTTTGTAAAGAAACTCAGATATTGCCTAAGTTAAAGGCCCTCATGATGTATTTTTGGTTTGTTGGTTGGTAGGTTGTTGCTAGTCAGATTTTCCATTGCTGTGTGACAAATGACACAGAAAAATCAACTTAAAGGAAGAAGCATTTGTTTTGGCTAATGATTTCAGTTTGTGGTGGAAGGAACTAGAAAGCAAAGAGACAAGAAAAGGCAGAGGACAAAACACATCTTTCCAAGACATATCCCTAGCAATTTACTTTCTTCATTTTGGTCTTACCAATAATGCCATCATATTTTGTTAAGTCCAGGAAGGGTTTAATGCATTCATTAGATGATCAGAACACTCATTATCTGATCAGTTGGTAATCAAGCATATAGTAAATGACTCACTGTGGAACATTTCATGCATAAGCCATGTCAAGTATTGCTGAACATGCTTAACACTGAAGAAGAATCAACACACTTAAAAATTTTCAACTTCAAGATCTACTTTCTCTGCTAGTCAGGAAGCACTATGTTCAGAGATAACATACCTCTGGTTGTTCTCAATTACATATCTAGGATGGCTCACCTATCTTTTGGTTTACAGATGAAAGAAGTTTACTGTTTCATCCTTATCAATTTGTGTGGAAAGAGGAGGACTGTGGGTCAGAACTAATTTCCAATGTTCAAAGCAAGGAGCCAAATCATAAAGGTTTCTATCACAGCCTTATCCCATGTAAGCTATACTTAACATCCTAAGGTGAAATTACTGAGGAACTCATCAAATTCCTAATATTTAAAATAAGAATTATAATCATAGCCCCATGGGTGTACGTTGAGATTTGGGAGGGATAATGTGAATCTCATAGAAAGCTTCACATTAAAGATCACTTAGTAAGTATTAGTTAATGTTACCATCCAGTCATCTTACGGATCTGGGAAAAGAAGAAATTCATGCGTGAAATTACAAACTATCTCTTCCCCAGCTCTGAAGATGACTTCATTCTATCAAGTTTTGAGCCTTCAGAGGATTACATGCACTTGTTCCCTGGACTCTTTGGGGGGTCCTGATGGTTCCCATAAGCTGTCTTTGTGGGTCTGGGGCCTTGTGTTCGAGTATGTTCAAGAGTGTTCCTAGGATCTAGGTCTGGGGCCACTGTGTGCCTCTGCTCCAACACTTTGTCTTTTCCTTCAAGCCTCCCGCAGGCAGCCTTGAAGTGAATTTGGCCAATCAGTGCCTCTCTGCTTCCAAAGATAATGTTAGACCTCGTATAACAGCACCTTTAAGCAAATAGTTTCTGTTCAAGCAATGTTGGGTCATTTTGTAGCCACAGCCAACACCAATACGTTTCTTCTTTCTCTTAGCCATTCTATCCAATCAGCTAGGAAGTGAGTTGCACTTTGCTTTTAGAATGGCATGGTTTCCTTTTATTTGGACATGCTTGTGAAAATGTCAGAAATTATTAAAGGATGTGAGAGCAAAAGCCATAGGACCAACCAAAGTGCCTTTTATGTTTAATTGACATGCAGCTTCTCATTTGGTCCTATGAAACTGCATGCCTCATGGGTAAAGGAAATTCCATGCTAATTACTCATGCACCTCCCATTTATCCTGGATGATGTCCCTGTGAGGAAGAAGAAGCACCTCAGTTTCAGACTAGTGTTCAAAATGAAAAACCTGAAGCTCAGTGACCATGTCAAAGCTGTTGGCTCAAAAATGCAGTGATTTAAGTCTAGTTTCCCTATTTCCAGGTCCTGCACCACTACCTTCTAGTTCTATCATCACAATCCTATTGGTGCCTCAGTTTCCTATTCAGTGGTTCCTCTTATCTTGCTGTTGTTAGTGACATAGTTCTGTTTTATATGTATTTTCAAGACAGGATCTTACACTGTAATCTAAACTGGCCTCAGATGTCTGGTAATTCTCTTGAATCCCCTACCCCCAAATGCTTGGGTTTCATTTTATTTTATTTATTTATTTTTATGGAGGTTTTGAAGAGCACTAGAGGCTCTACATCTCTACATAATACTTTGATCACAAGGGTTTTGCTAGGATTAAGTTAGTAGATTTTCTAAAAAGCTATGTTATACATAGTAAATACAAAATGTTAACTATTAATATAATACTTTCATTTTAGGATTGTAGTGACATTTAAATGAGGTAATCTACACAAGACTCATAATATTTTTGGACAAAATTAAAAGCTTAAAAAGGTTTTTGAATATTATCCATATCATTGTTAGATTTTTAAGTTGCAGTCATGCTAATGAAATGTATGAACAACTGAGCCATTGGTTAGGCCATGGAAGAGTGAGTTCTAGTCCCTCCAGTGTTGGAATGCTGGTGGTAACACCTAAAATAATATTCAACTGTCCTTGGTGCCATATATTTAAATAACTGTCATGAATAGTTTATAGAACTGAAAGTTCACCAGCTGGACAAATTGATGAAAATAATCATTTTCTGTGTAAACAATTATGCTAAATAAGTAGCAGTGGTTCCTCTTATCTTGCTGTTGTTAGTGACTTAGTTCTGTTTCATGTGTGTTTTCAAGACAGGATCTTATATTGTGATCCAAACTGGCTTTAGATGATTGGTAATTCTCTTGCACACACTCCCTCCCCCAGCCAAGTGCCTAGATTTCATTTTATTTAATTGTTTTTTTGTAGAGGTGTTGAAAAGCACTAGAGGCTCTACAGCCCAGCAGCAGCTGGGGGTGACACACACCAATGCTTCACAGTACTGTTGTTAATGGGTAGCCTTCTCCTTGTCCTCATCAGCCACCGCAGAGCCTTAGCTGTGGAGGCATTCCATGGCCCTTGTGTTGATGAGGAATTAAGAATTTCTAAAACAAACTGTAATATTGACAACAGTATTTAATGAGCTTGTCAGCTTTTCTCTTTATAAATCACCAAAGTCTAAGGACCTCCTTTTACGAAGGGATGCTAATAATTCTTAATGTTTCTCTTCCTTTTCCTCTAGATACTTGCTAGGTCTAATAAATATCAAGAAGTTAAAGAGCCAGACAGCTTTTGCTATGTAGCTCACATAGAGTCATTGTCAATGTCTCTGGTCACCCTAATTTGCTTGGTTGATCAAAATGTGCTCATCTTACATTTTGGATGTGTGGTACTAAGATCTGTCTCTTCCCCTCTAGATTGAAATGTCTGTATTTGACATCCCAAGACTTGTAGACCACCTCAGAATAACACCCAGTTTTGCCATACAGTTAGAGTAGCCTTTCCTGCTAATGGTAGAATTTTTAAAAATTTAGATTGTGTAAAATATTGAATGTATTTATCCCCATGTGCCACGAGTCTCATGTGGTAAGTGAGCAGTTTTGAGGGTAACAATGTCATGAGCAGAGGACGTCTTCAACCTCTTTATCCACATTCTATGCCAAAATTTTGGCTGAAAATCCAGATGTTGAGTGGAAGTTTACATTGGTCTCCTCTCTGAGGGTTTCAGAGTAGTCAGTATAAAGTCCGGAAAAAAAAAAAAAAGTGAAGGGTAGATTGTTCTTAGCATGCAGGAAGGATGTCAGGCAGAAAGAGGATATGGCTCTGTTTGCATGCAAGGGCTGGTATTTGCTAGCTAGATATTTCCGCTGTGTCCACACGACAAGAAAATCCTTGGTTTCCTGTGCTGGACAAATAGCAGGAAAGGGCGTGAGCATTATTGAATGGCATTATCATGTTATAGCCTCATGTGCAAGGAAAGGCTGCTTATCAAAGCCAGGAGCTAACAAGAATGCTGGGTTGGAGACCAAGGTGCCGAGTCTCTTACAGTGAGCGCTTTGGGTCCTTTGGCCTTCACAGACCTGTCATTCTTCCCCAGAGATAGAAGAGACTGCTCTTACTCACTGGAAAGTTACTCACTTCCAGCATTTGCCATCTCTTATCTGGCAAGCAGTTCACATGGAAAAGAACTAGAAACAGCCTGATAGGTAAGCAGACAATGTCAGGGCCTGGTCCTCATCACTTAAGCTCAGCCTTGTGTATTCATGCTGGAAGCTCAACCTTATTCATCCAAGCTGTTCATTAAAAAACCCCACTTCCAATTATAAATGGAGTAAAAAATATGTAATTCATTCTACCACTTTAAAGTTTCAAATGGAAAGTTGTTTCGTGGCTTTTAACTTTTGAATGGAGGAATAGAGGCAATGCCTATACACTTGACCTGTGTATCTATTTGGATATTGATACTATTGTTACCTATAACTGGGTATTTATTTATTTGTTCTTAAATTAATTTGTTTACTACTTCTAGCAATGACTTTAACCCTGAATCAAACAATTTGATAAATGGTGAACCAATGAGAGTACACTCATATTGTCCACATGCTGTTGATAATAAGCACATTAAGATTAACTTTTAGGAAATTTTCAAAATTTGAAAAACATCATGAGCAAAACAAATTGGAGAAGGCGTTGGAACCCACATTTAACATAAGCATCTTGCTTCCTATTTAAATTCTCGTGAAACCTCCCTTATTCTCAGCTAACAATATGTAAGTTCAATAAAGGACAAGATCTAAGTCTGTTCTCAAGGAGAATTCTTCTTCTTTTAAAGATAAAGTAATGGGAACAATTAATCTTCTAAGGAACACATCAAGGAGAACTGAATTAAATCTTTAAAGGCAATAATAAAATGACTAAAAGAAAACATCACAGAATACTAAATACGAATAGAAGATACTTTCACAAATATTCTTTTGGAAATGCATCAAATCTCCAGTGGCACCCTGGGGAGGAGGGGCATAGTTTATCTTGAAGTAGGAAAATCATTTATTTATTCTCTTATGCTAATTTGGAGGTATCCTTTCCTCACATAGATTTATCAAGTAAAATATTTTTTCCAGGGGTATAAGTAGTTCTAATAAATTTACAAACAAGTTACATGGCTTTAAAACATTATGGCGTGAAGAACAAATCATGATTGTAATTAGGTTTTTAAAGGTAGTTACCAAAATTCTCTCTCCAGTAAAAACAATATTTTGTTATTATACATCACTGACATAAAAAACAAACATAGCATTTTTTAATAGATAACCTTAGCTATAAATGCAAGTAATAATCAAAATGTAAACTTAACAATTTATAAAATTAATCAGATAAGTCATCAAGTCAAATGTCTTGGTTTACTTTTAGTCAAGTGAAAAAAATTGCCAAAAGTCAAATGAGCATATTGTTGCTCCTAAGTTGATTGACATAAACATGGTGCAGAGGAGACTTACGATGCTATGAGGAGGGCATCTGCTGCCCTGAGTGACACTCAGTAACAGGCTCCAGAAGCTCTTTATGGCACTTTCCATTCAGAGTTAGTGCCATCACTGCCCCTCACCCCCCTTGCATTTGGCCTGATTCCCAACCTTCCATGCTTTCTGTACTTCAAGCATTTTCTACACTCTTTTCAAAATGATTTTGCTTCCAGAGAGCTCTGACCATGCCAGTGCTACCCAGGGCCCCTGGAGGCTCCCCCCTCACTCTTCAGCTTCTATGCTGACTGCTGCCTCCAAAACTGGAACATGGTTCCCTTGTGACCCCTCTGTCCTTCCTCCTCCAAAGTCACAGCAGTATGTTGTGTGAAAGGCTAAAAGGACAGAGGGAAAAGGCACTTGCTGCCTGCTTCTTTGTTAACCTGGAGGTGTTGGTCCAGCTTGCTTTCTATCCCCCAGGTAGTTTACAAAGTAAACGAGGAGCTGTGCATTAATGCTTGTTCTAGCTAGAGGCCTGCGTGTGAAGCAAACCATTGTATACAAGTGGTAGGGATATATACGTTCAATAGACATTTTCATAAGCAATTTTTCTCTTTTTTAACTTTAATGTCTTTCCATATTGCATTCATCTGCATAACAGTAAACACATGCCCCGACAGAAAGTTGCAGGCAAGGATATTTATTTATAACAGATGGCACAAAGCAGGAGCATGATGAATTAGTGTGTGGCTCCTGAACTAGCAGGCCCATAAATAAAGTATCCTCAAAGCTACTTTGGGGATCTTGCTTGCTCAGAAGGAAGAAAGGAACGATGATGCTCACAATTTTGTTGCCTTATATAAAATAATTCCAAACATGTGCAATTTAACCACATCCAACCATAATTTTGTAACTGAATTTTTCATCCAAAAATGTGCTTATAGGTAACTTTTTAGTCCCATGAAACAATTCTGGCAATTGTAATTTTCTCTTGCTACATCTCTTTGTATATTGACTTAATGGCTCAAGACATTTTAAAAAGGATGGAATTGCAAACTGATAATGGTCAGAATGAGACAAAGACCAATGTCATTTGCATAACCACTTGGGTAAAACTGAATATATCAATAGCTAGAATAGAGATCATTCTGAAGCATACTGTAATTAAAGATACAAATCCTCATTTGTGAACATTGGGTAATTTTGTTGCTATCCCAGTGTAAAAGAATACTAGATTAGTAAACATTTGAAGCCAACTTTAGTGGTCCTTAAGAATATAGCTCTTTGCTTTCAGAAACACTATTTCTTAAAACAAATTTAAGGATTCATTAACCTTGTTACTATTTTTAAGAGATTCTGGGTTACATTTTTTAACAGTTTTATTAATCACTTGAACATATATAATAATCTAAACACTAGCACAAAAATATGTGAATGTGTAGGTGAGTATGCTTGTATGTGTAAATAATTTTAACCTAACAATATTTTGATGGTTGAACAGACAACTGACATAAAGAAGTCTTAGTTGGTAAGGAAATATTTTCCATGTTTTAGACATATTATCTTAACTTACACTGGGTTGGGCTACATGAACAGGTAAAATTAAATCCATTACCTGGACTTAAACTGGGCTGCATGAACAGATAACATTTACCATGTGTTTGAGCTGCCAGTTCCTTATGTGAAACAAGCAATTTCATTTAACATCAAATATGCTCTTTGGGTTCTTTTTGTTCAGCGAGGGAAAAGAGTACCAGAGGCTCAGTATCCTTATACACTTACAAAGAATGATTTCTGTTAGTGCAACAACACTCAGGATCACAGAGTCAAAGTGCAATGTGGCCTTCCATGGTTTTTCCAAAGTTCTTTTAGAGGCAGAAGCATAGAGACGAACAGAACTGGGAGAAATATTTCAAAGAGGGTCACACATACACAGACATGAATGTTGAAGAACTTGAAAAGGAGTGGTCCAAGAGGAGCTGAGAGTGGGTAGAAGATAGCAATGGGAGTGAGTAAGATCGAAATGCATTATACACATGTATGAAACTGTAAAAGAATAAAGTCTATTTTCAAAAGAAAATTAAGGCAACTTTTAAAGGTTTCTTTGCTGAAGACATTACAATGTTATTTGAAGTTGGATAGGTTCACTCATGACAAAAAAGCATGAGAAAGTCTTCTGGGCTCACACACGGTTACAGAACTCAGCATTGTGTGGTGCAATTACCAGACCATGAAGAAGCCCCCTAGCCCACTCTGTGAGCTGAGTGAAAGAATGTCTTCTCTTTAAACTATACAGAACAAAAGTATGCTTGAATCAATACCTCTTGGTCATGTTTCTTGAGAAAAAAATGACTTTGAAAATGTTTAGGGATTATTTGTATTTGAATTTGATAAATGTGTAAGAGTGATTTGTTTTTGAAACTTGGAGTTAACAAACTCCAGAAGATGCTGTAGACCAGGTACTTGTCCTAGGTTTACCTATCAATGTGCCACAGCCTAGAGTCACCTGATAAGGGAGTCTTCCTTGAGGTATGCAAGGGATCAGATTGGCCCATGGGCATGTCTATGGGACATTGTCTTGATTATTAATTGGTAGAGATCTGATCTGCCCTCTGTGGGTGGAGCTATTACCTAAGTAGGTGATCTTGGGTATATAAGCATGGACCTATGAGAGGGCCAGACAGGTAGAGAGCAAACAGCATTCCTCTATAGTTTCTGTTTCCAGTTCTTGCTTGAATTAGTTCTCTGACTTTCCTCAATGTATATAACCTGTAAGCTGATAGAAACCCTTCTCTTTTATCACAGCAACAGGAAGGAAACTGGAATAGCATTTTTCCAGTTAGTTCTGTTGTCAAATTTAATTGAGAGCGGATCTCAATTGGCAAGTTTCTTGATCATATTGATCTGTGGGCTTGTCTGAGGAACATTTTCATGCTTGTTAATCCTGAAGGACCCACACCACTGTGAGCAGTACCATGCAGATGGGCTGAGCAAGCCAGTAAGCAGCATTCCTCTGTGGGTTTTGCTTCAGCTTTGTCTCCAAGTTAGCTCCTGTCTTGTCTTCCCTCAATGATAGACTACAACCTATAAGCCAAATAAACTTTTTCCTCTCCCTGTAGGCTTAGATTTTTCTAAACCTATTTTATTTGGGGTTCTAGAATACTTCAACCTCTCTTCTAGCCCACCAACCAGAGGTAGGGGAAAAAGAAGATTTATAGGAAAGGGGGGTTGTAGATCTGTTTAGAAATAGTTCTTTGGGGTGATTTAACTCTTGATTGATAGGATACCAGAAGTCTAGTCCAATAGCAATCATCAACATGAATTAGTAGTAGCAGCTTGACCCAGGGGAAATAACAAAGGTCCAACGAGTTGGCATAAGTCGATGGAAGTGGCCAGAATACCACGAGAAGTTCTTTGGTGCATTTCTTTCTATGAAGTGAAGACCAGCAAAGACTGGTGAAGACCAGCAAAGTAGTGAGACCAGCTAAGCTGGCATAGTCAGCAAAGAACAGCAAAGTGGTGTGCAGCCACACAGTGCAGCAATGCAAGAGTAACTTCTCACTGTTTATGGGGTTCCTCTTAACTTAGACTCTTTCCAAACTTCACAAGCCTTCTCAAGCATCTACTCCAGGATAACTTCACATGTCCTTTACATGTCTACTTCAGCAAAACATCCTCTCCCAAGATAGTTTCCAGAAAAACATCTCATGACACAACTGAGTTTCCAAAGAAGCCAGAAATTTCCATTTGGTGCCCCAAATTGTTTTTTTTTTCAGCATTTTATCACAGCATCAAAAATCAAATAGGAACAAGTACTTAATTCTTACAAAACCTTTACACATGAGCAGGGGATAGTCATGGTTAATCTCAGCTGCTGCTGTTATTTTCACCGTGCTCTTCTTTTCTTTCCTTTTTAAAATTATTGTCACTACTCTGTGACTCATGTTACTTAGCCACTCCACTGGTTTGTGTTCAGGAACATTAAGATACTAGTAACTAAAAACTACTATTAAGTTATATGAAAATGGGAGACAGTTTTTATTAATTAGGGGTGTGTTTAGCTCTAAGACGCTAAAAGATTGTAAGAGCAAGATAGTCAGGGAGTTTACTGTGAGACTGTGTCTCCTAGCAACATTCATAAGCTCTCACCATCATGACTGCCTAACCATGAGCTGAGAAAGGATGACACCAATAGACATGCCAAAGTAGTTGGGTAGCCCAAGAGGCTTCAACCCCACTTAAAGGACTATAGGCAGCAAAGTAACACTGAGACTGAGAGAAATGGTCTTCTCTAGGGAAGAACATGCTAATTCACTATCCAATATCAAATGATCAGCCTTTAAACCACATGCATATGGGTGACATTGTATAGGTTGAGCAGATTATACTTAGAAATACATATTTATACATAAGAACATAACAACACTTAAACAAAAAGAAGGCACGAATTTGAAAGGTAGCAAGTAGGAGTACATAGGTGGGGTGAGAGGGAGGAAAGAGACAGGAAAAATCACTTCTCTCTTCTGTGAGTGTCTTCTGCTCATTGTCTCACAATATTAAACTCAAGGATGGCTTATCACAGAAACAGCAAATAGAAAAGTATTAATGGCCCAGGACAGCCTCTCTGGAAAAAGCAAACTAGTGCCCTGCTTTTCCCCAACTCGCCTCATTTGCAAATACTCTCATGTATCCTCTCACCAGAAAACAGCAGGGTTTATACAGACATTTTCCATTCATAACAAACAGTGTCCCATTTTATATTTGTAGTAAGAGGGGACATTGAGGTGTTTAGCTATTCACAATAAACTAGCCCTGGTTATGATTGATTAACAATAGTTCAAATCAATGAACAGACACTCCCTTTTACCTCTTCAATATATATTTCTATTGGGGCCTTAGAAAACTCATTTTCTACTAAATGTTCTCTATTTTGTCTTGGCTATATGGACTGCTGGTGTTAGGGAAACAAAAACCATTAGTGTTAAGAGAATAAGTTTAAAAAATCCAATATTTAGATAACTAGTTTTCTTTTTATGAATCAGGATTGGAAATTATTCAGGTTTGGAAATTATTCAAGAAAACCCTGGCTTCAGGTACATCTCATATTTTGACAATTCAGCCATCATTAAATTTAGAACCTGGAGAAGAACAATGTGATGGAATTGAACTTGTACATTCAAAAATTGATCCAGGAGGCAGGAGAAGTGCTCTGTTGGTTTGTATTTGCATGATAACAGAGGCATTATTAATTCATGAAGAGCAAGTGACCTTGACTGAGTCACTAGTGGTCTCTTTATTACCAACCTGTAGTATTTGTATTTTATTCCCATTCCAAGAATCTACTAGAAAATGCAAGTAGGGGGTCTCTCTTGAAAGGAGATTATTTCAAAGGTACTTCTCTTACTGTTGGGTTTCTGTAAGACTTTGTGTGCTTGCTTTCTTTAATAGCCCCCTTTATCTTCCCTATTCCTAGCATTTGTCTAAGTGGATCATGTAAGTTTTTAGATTTATTTGCTTCAAATTCTGGGTATATGTATGTGTGTGTCTGTATGAAGGTATTTGCCTGTGAGTGATGATGCTCTAGAAGGCTAGACGCAGCAGATAACCCTGAAGCTGGAGTTATAGCTTGGTTGAGAGCAGCTTGACAGATATGCTAGGGACTGAACTGGATCCTCTTCAAGAGTAGTAGCTCGTGCTCTTAACTGCTGAATCATCTCTCCAGCACCTGAATCATACAGGATTTTGCATATTAGTAAAGATGACTTTCTCTTGGCAGTCTACATATTATTCTTTTATACCTCAGTGAGTTAAATACCTGGAAAATTCAATCTAATAAGTTCCGCTATTTTGGCCTATTTCTCAGAAACTATTTTATCCAGCCAATGCTCTGGTTGTAAGAATGTTAATTTTATATGGACCCTCCTAGGCATGGTTATCTGTTGAATTCACTTGCTTTTTATTTTTTTCTTTGTCATGGTCAGCCTAGTTGGAGATATTAAATTCAAAAGCAACAAAAAATGTATGATAACAATTTTGGAACATATGAGAGATCTGATATGATGCATTTACCAAATCTCTTCCTTGTGATATAAGACAAGAAAGGAACAGTGATTTTTTTTTTCAGAATGGGTATTTTATAGATAAATGAGGTTCTGTGATGGCCATGGAACAAGGACCTTCTACAAATGGTCTCATGAAATTCTTTCAGATAGGAACATGTCTCCCTACCCTAACAACCATGCGTACTCTATAGTTATATTTCATAATGCTGTTATGGTTTTGTCAAGGCTGGACAGGATTAACACTGCTGAGATAAAATGCCTGAGAAAACCAATTGAAAGCAGGATTTCAGTCATGGCCACTTCTGTTTTGGGCCATGGTGAGATGGAACTACATGTGGACAGAGGAAGCCATGAAAAGACGGATTCTAGGATCCCCAGACACATGGTCTCTGATATAAGAGCGGCTGTGTTTGAATCTTATCACTGAGGGATAGGAAGCCTGAGAAAACTAATGATGTTTGGAGATTTAGTTTCCTTGTCTGTTAAACAAAGATAACAATAGTAGTTAGCTCAATTGATTGTTCTGTGATTAAATGAAATTATACAGAGCACTAATATTGAGCTAACATTAACTACTGTTATTTTTCTCATTCTTTTATTACTAGTTAGAATTCCAGAATCCATACATTTCCTTTTAATATGGCTTTAGCTATACTATTAAATGTAGAATGTCCATTGCTCTTTAGGTCTAAATAGTTTTCTAATTTTCATTAGTTTTTCATATTTGATTTGTCACTCCTGGGTATTTTTACACCGCTAAACTCAGAGATGTGCTTTATTGTTGTATTGAAGAAATGAGTGTTTGTATACATATTTATATATCTCCCAATCTGTGAAATATAAAATCAGAGATATAATACAGATAGCATAATATGAAATTCATCAAGAATGCTTTGAATCAAATACATGGTCAGTTTAAAAATGTTTAAATGTTAGCTCAAAGGAAATATGTATACTTTAGTTTTTAGAGCTCTGCATATGTTAACTAGATAATTGGTAACAATGGTGCTTTGTTATTTATATCTGCAACATCACTATTTGTTCATATTTTCTTTAGCTTGTGTTGTACTTAACATAGGTTATTATATCTGTGAGTTTGCAGTACTTCTAAAGTAATTCAGAAAGATTTTTAGTACTGTTTTATTAAATATAGGCTTGATTATTTTAGTTCCAGATGGCTAGCTCATTTTTCATATTACTCATTGACTCTGACTGTTCAACTGTGCTCTTAACCTTAAGGATCTATTTATCAGATACTTGAGCATGACTTTGTGGCCCCTCATTGAAAGGTAGAGTCCAATTAACTACCCTTTGGATGTAGGGTGTTCTTGTGACTTGGTTTTGGCCAATTTAGTGAACAGAAAGGACAGTTTGCTTCTTTAAACCTTGGCCTGGAGAAATATTCTGTTTCTCTTCTCACTTAACATTCTCTAACAGCTCAGGATAGCCTGCTCGAAGATAAGAAACATGTCACCAAGTTGCAAATTCCTCCCTGCCAGCCAAAGGCTAAATGTCCATCAAGCCATCCTAGACCAATAACCTGACAACATCTTTAACAGCAGGTGCATGAGGGAGCCAGTGTGTTGATAACGAGCGAAATCTATACAAGTTCCCACTTGACCTGAAACTCATGATACTTACATTTTATGATAATATTATACTTTATATATTTTTATATTTATAAATGTCGGATAATTTCATTATTAACATTAACTAGTTGGCATGACAAATGGGATTCTCTCACTTTTCAATGGTCTTCTTTTAAAATCACAAATAATGTATATTTATAATATGCCACATTACTGTTGGCATTGCAGTCACTCACATGTATTATCATTATTAGCATGTTTCAAATGTAATAACTAGATTTTCAGAGTCTGATCTGGAAAAGTATCTCTGGTGTATGGGATTCCATTGTAGTTACAGATGTGTGGGTATGTGTATGTAGCAGCTCTTATGGTATTTGTTCTTCATTTTTATTAATATTATTATTTTTCTTTCTTTGGTTTATATATTAGATTGGTGAAGGTTTCTTTCTTTTTTATTTTGCTTTCCCTTTTCTTTTAGTAGTTGCAAAGGCATACTTTCCAACTTTCTTTCTTTTTTAAATTATTTATTTATTTTTATTAGATATTTTCTATATTTACATTTCAAACGTTATCCCCTTTCCTGTTACTTTCCAACTTTCTTAGTAGCTATAGCTATATGTTTATTCGAGTTTTTATGACATATTTATCACCTTATTCACCATTGTTACCCATCCTTTTCCCTCTTTTTCTATAATGTCTTCCTCTCTGGAAGCTAATTTTCATGTTCTTATGTAAAAATATATGGAATGGCTTTATTTTCTCAGGCTTTATTCATCTAAGGTCTGTGGTGTTTTGATATAACTCATGAGCATAGAATAGGTGGGCATAGGGTTCATGGCTGGCAATTATTCTCTGTTAATATCTCAAATATACACCTTCTCTCTCTTATTCATGTTAAGAGGTGTCTGCAGTGCTTGGGCTGCATGACCCCACATTCTTTAGTTGGCTTTTGGAATTTTATTTTTTTTACAACTTTATAAGTAATGTGTATCAGTATAGATGTATTCTGAATATCTTCATTATTTTGTCTCACCCCTGTGTCTGCTTGTACTCTTATGTTAATTTGTGTCCCTGAAACTGTTATGCAGGCAGTCTGAATACAGAAAGCTTCTGGGAACCTGCCCCCAGTTGGTTCTGATTGGTAAATAAAGATGTAATGCTTGGGCAGGGCAGACAGGGGTGGGTTTTTTTTTTTTTAGGATTCCTGGGCTAGGGACAGGGAAGAAGGAGAGGGGAAGGAGATCTGCCATGCCCATGCCAGGAGAAGTGGAGGAGTGGAGATGCCACACCTGAGAAGGTGTGGGATAGAAAGCATAGCCACTATGTAGGAGCCAGGAAGAAGGGCCCAAGAGGGCTGCCCAACTGAGTCCAGCGCAGCGAAGATGGAATATAGGATTTAGTAGTAACTCAGAATTAATGGAGGGAGGTGGATTAGCCACATGGAGGTTAGAAAGTGGCCCAGACATTGAAATGATTAAGGCATATCAAAATATAAAGGCTGTGTGTGTGGCCTTCATTCACGACGAACCTAGAACATTGGGGTGGGTAGCATGGAACCCACCACCGGGCTCTAACCCACTGCTACACCTTCAAATCATCTTTAGAAGTGCATTTGCCTTCTTGGCTTCCTCCCCTTACTTTTTATCCTCCTATTCACATTTTTCATGACTTTTATTAACAATGAGTTTAGAATATTAACTTTCCCCATATTATACATGTACAGTCTTCAGTAAGATATTTCATACATTCGCATAGATCACTCTGACTGTATCCTCCTCTCTCCTTTTCAGTCCTGTTACTATTCTTGATAATTTCCCAAGATTCTTTCTTCTATTCCTTGACTCTTTGGTATTCTTATCTTTCATTCACTCCATTTCCTTAAGGACTGCAGGGTTTATTCTGCAACCTTTCTTCATTTATTTGTTGCACGTGCTTCTGCTGTTTACTTTATTACCAGAGTTTTTTTTTTTCTTTTCTCTTACACTTTAGCTTTGTCCCACAACGAGATCCCACTACGGCATGATTTGTTCTCAGTGCCAGTGTCCTCAGATCAACCTTAACAAGATTCTTACCCCTGTGTTGTTGGGAGGCAAGGCAAAGATGGCAACCAATGTATGAGGCAAGCTTCAGTCTCATCATCACTGGTCCCTCCCGTGAGCAGGAGTGAGGGACTGGTTGTCGGATGACAGTTACTCTGGTAGAGATAGTTCCTCGTAACTGTGAAGTCTGCTGTAAGCAGCGAAACTTCTGCTGCAGCTTTAGAGGAAGCCCTCGGGCAAAGGTACAGACACCTGCCTTTGAGGGGAGACAGCGAACATGAAAAGGTAAAGCCTAAAGCCTAAGGCATAACAGGGAAACAATCATATGCTAGCAAGTTTTGTCACGTGCTCTTGTGTTTCACAAGATTTAACTGCGATTTCTTCTTGCGTGGTGGTGGTGGTGGTGGTGGTGGTGGTGGTGGTGGTGGTGGTGGTGGTGGTGAGTGTGTTTTTGGGTACATGTTCAACACTACTGGACTTAACAAAATATCAGTCTATAATGATTTTTCTTGTTCTTAGACCTTTCGGCTCAAGCAGAACTTAAAAATTCATTTCTCATTTGGAGGAACTCCTGAGCTGTGAAGCCAGTGTGGCTGCAGACTGATGCTGGGTTTGTGCATGTTGCTGGCTTGCAGTTTTGATTAATCACTTTCTTCTCCCTGGAGGTATGAAGCATACTTCCTCAACATATCCCCGGAGTGGTGAACTTTTATCTTTCTTCTCCTTTCCTCTGAGCCTGTGGCTTTGAAGCTCCTGACTTTCTGTTCTAAGTCCTAGCATCACATAGACCCATGGTCTTGTCACCCGTTTTTAAGTATGCTTTGTAACCCTAAGCCCCTGGCTGCTGCCAGGTTTGAGGACCCTACCCCAAGGCTGCTGCAGAGTCAGCTCCTGTGCGTACAATTAGAGCATTTCAGCCTCCTAGTTCCTGTCACCTGGGACTTAGGCTTGTTACTTTTCAAATTTAGATACTTGGTAAATCTTAGGTATGTTTTCCCATTGTTTCTAAACTTTGGTTAGGAGAACGGTTTCAGCTTTGCTTCACACCTGCTATTTTTGCTGGAATTAATCACATAGATTTTTTTTTAACCTATGTGTTATTTAAAAGTAATGTAAGTGTGTTTTTGTACAGTGCTCTATTGTTCAAGTAAAAAGATACTTGGATGCCTAGACTACTCTGCACCTTACTGGGGAGCCATCTCTGAATGAGTTGTGCCTTAGACAAGCTGTTTATACTTAGTGTGTCTGTTGAGAGCATGTGCTCACTGACTTTTACACATGTAAGGGCAGAGAGAGAGAGAGAGAGAGAGAGAGAGAGAGAGAGAGAGAGAGAGAGAGAGAGAGAGAGAGAGAGAGGTTGTGTGTCTTTTACCCATCTCTAGCTTATTTTTTGTGATGGAGTCTCTTACATGTGCTCAACATTTCGGATAGACCTGCAGGCAAGCAAGCTTCCTGGATCTACCTGGATCTTCCCCTATTCCCTATAAGCTATAGTTATAAATGTATGCATTGGCTTTTATGCGGGTGCTGGGGATCTGAACTCGCATACTCATCCATTACTTGTACAACAATCATTTTACTCAGCGTACCATCTCCCTAGCCTCCTGCTTACAGTATTTAAGACTCAGTTTTATTACATAGAAAAGAGAACAGACATTTGAGTAAAATACCTTACAGGATTAAATTTTATCAACTAGTTTATATTTGAGTGCTCAATGCTGACACAACCAACTCAATAAGGCCAATAAAATTAATAATTAAATAGATCTATTTTCCTAGCCTCTTCACTAAATTTTTAGTATTCCATGAGAAAGGCAGGATGGAGTTTTATATCCCTGTGTAACCAGTGCATGGATGAGCTTCTAGCAAAGCATGCTGGAAAGTTTAGAAGTATTCTATAAATTTAGAAGCATTCTAGTGATGTGGAGTCACTATTTCATTATCTTTTCTTCTGGTTGCTTTTTCATCATAACTAAATGCACGTCTTCTTTTTCTGTTTTGTAACCAAGTACCTGTTGGACAACTACATCCTCTTGTCTTTCGTTGCCTTCTCTCTCCTCCCATAAGTGTTTTGAAGTAATCGTGTAGCATCTCTCTCAGGTGCCAAAAACTTCTTCAATTCCATTTGTAACCCTGAGCTCTTCTCCTCTTTCTTACTCTCTGGTTTCTCATACTTAGCCTATTTCATGGCTTCTCTATTAGTTCTGTACCAAAAATCTCTAAATTGTTTCTGTTCCTATTTCTTCTAATTCTCCATTTTCTGCTTGAGTTGCACCATCTATTGCCAGAGCTTCAATTGCTACTTAAATGTTCGTAATTTTCACAACTGAAACAAGGTTTTACTGCATGTAATTTATTGATTTTTGTCAGTCTGCTTCCTATAGTAACCGTAAGACTCCGGAATTTCCCAATTATGTTGAAAAAGGTAGAAAAAGAACACACACACACACACAAGCACGAAAGAGAAACAGACACACACACACACAGAAAGAGAAAGAGAGAGAGAGAGAGAGAGAGAGAGAGAGAGAGAGAGAGAGAGAGAGAGAGAAGAGGGGAGAGGAGAGTAAGGCCTGTAGGTAAGCTTTTAGATAAAATTAGATGGTGAGATCCCAGAAGAGAAGGGGACAATTTCAAAGATGCACCTGAGAGACTTTTTCACTTTTAAGGACTGAAAAGTCTGAGGGTTCCATGTCCTTGTCATTATTCAAGTCTATATGATGCTCTGCTGTTCAGATATCTAAGTAAGTCTACCCATTCACCTGTGGAAGGACATTAGAGTGATCCTAATCTGAGGTGATCATAAGTGGAGCTGTCATGAACATCCATACCTCATTGTATGGACCTATTGTTTCATGTCTCTTCAGTGAATACAATTCATGGAATGAAATGACCATAAAGTAAGTGTTGATTTAAGAAAATACCAAGCTGCTTTCCAAAGTTGTGCTGTTTCACATTCCTACCAGTTGTACAAATGACTTCTTATCTGTGGCAGGCTTGGCATGTAAACACTACAATTTTAGTACTTCAGTGGGTATGTTATGGTATCTCAAGATTCTGAGTTACATTCATCATGACTAATAGTAACAGCATCTTTATATGTGTTCATTTTTCATGTGTATCCTCTATGTTGAAATGTCTATTCTTTTTTCTCTAGTTCAACATTAGGTTTCTGGTTTTCTCAGTTTTGAAGCATTAGTCACCCCCATGCATGTGTATGTTTGTATGTATGTATGTATGTATGTATGTATATATGTATATATGTATGTATGTTTATATGTATGTTTGGTGCAGGCAGAGGCATGGCAGGATAGCTCAGCTCGTGGTGGCAGAAGCATGCTGTCGAGACTATTTGTATCACAGTTGCCAGTTAGCAGAGTGGCAGAACCCGGGCCCAGTGTAACCTTCAAAGTCTTCCCTCAAAGGACCTATTTCCACCATGCAAGCTCAGGTCTTCACACTCATAGTTTCCCTAAACAGCACTGAAAGGTCAGGAGTAGAAAGAATGGGAGTCAGGTTCAGACCATAACACTAGTGAAATAATATGAGAGTAATCTGGGAAATTTAAAAAGCTATAGAAGGAGGCTTGTTTTCTAAAAACACTGAACACTAAGGACATAAGAATGGGCAGCAGGAAAATTATTGAATTATAATTGTAAAAAGGGAGATTCAGAGGCACCATGAATTACCAGGAAGAAAACAGATGGAGGACGTGAAGCCAAATTTTGCCCATTATGAAGACAAAGACCTTTACCCTAAGCAGTATAGTTAATACCCTTTGTTATAGGATCAGAAAATAACATATAAGACCCGAATTCCCATAATTTGATTCGTGTTTCTTTGCCATGATAACTTTAACAGGCATACTGGTACCAATGAAGATGACATTTTAATTTATTACGCTCACTTCAATGATCCAATAATTTGGTGTTTTGAAGATAGAACATGTAGAGGAATGTCTGAGGGAAATGACTCACTCAACAGATGTTTAAGTAATGTGAGAATGTGGACAGCTATCACATGACCGAGTTTTACAGTGTCTTATGGAGAGGGTGCTATGCCCTGAATACTGCTGGTATTGAGAGCAACATAACATGTCGGGGGTGGGTTTGGTAACACTGGAAGGAAGGTTTTCAATGAACAGAGACCTACAATAATGCCTTGTGATGTTATTTGACTCCACCGCAATTCTGCTGTCTGAGTAGAAAGAACGTTAAGCTTATAGAATACTCAGCCCTAACAAAGGTTAGGAGTAGGGAGAACTTACTGTTAGAACAAGTCAATGACTGAAGGGGGAAAAAATATCAGGAAGAAAACAGATGGAGAGATGGAAGCCAGAGAGCGGTGTGTCTGTGGGAGGATAAAGGGGTGGTGAGAAAGAGAATGGGGAGGGGGGCCACCGCAGATGATTCAAACAATCTTTTAAAGGTTTGCTCCCTCTTTTTGGAAAATTTAAAAATATTTTCAGCAAACAATATTGCTCCTCTCCTGGTTCTGCTTTATTCTGCCTTCCTCTCTGCACTGCTGTCTGTTCTTTGTTTTGTATGCTAGCCTTCCATGGGGAATTCTGCCTAACCAGACACTAAGGGAAGTGCCAGCTATGTCAATCAACTGTCATAACTAGGGCTAGAGACCAAAAAAGAGCAGCATAAGCCAAAGAGCGGGGGGTGGGGTGGGGGAAGAGACAGAGATTGTGTGGGAGTGCATTGTGGGTGAAGTCGGTGGGGAGGGCTGGAGGAGCTGGTTCGGCTGGGAAAACACATTTTACCCATTTCTCCTGAGTCACTTCAGCTAGAATTTTTTTTTCTTCATCTCTGTGGGAAATCAAGAGCAAAGGCTTAGCTTATCAGTAGTTTCCCTGAGCCAGGAATCAGAAAGCTGAAGAGACATCCTGTATCAAGCTTTGAAATACTGACCTCAACAGAATCCCCACCCTGAAGACCAAACAGAAAAGAATTTGGTGTAGATAGGCAGGCTAGGGCAGGCAAGAGGAAAAAAAAATGCAGGCCTAGAAAGTACACTTCACAGGCTAGACAGGGAAGAGGGCTTCTTTCCTGGATGGTTTAGAATATGGAGGACTTTGAGAACTCCAGCCATTTCCTTCTGTTTGGATTCAATTGAGAAAGATCATTAGACAGGCACTTCTGCCAAACAGATAGGACTGGTCCGGAATTGTGCCCAAAGGAGCTCAGCATTGTGTCCACCATGTAGCCTGTCTAATCCAAAATGGACTTGCAGGCCGTGCACTTTCCAGAGGTCACAAAACTACCAGGATACCTGCAACTGGCATTAAAATGAACATATGAGTACAGGGCCGTCTTTGGCTAACATTGTGTAAGCCCAAGTGGTTTTTCTCCCCGTGGTAGAATGAGTCATTTAGTTCATAAGCTTAGCTGAGATCTGACACCGTCTTTGACAGGAATTTATGAAAGGGGAAAACAAACATCCTCAACCCCCGTTTTGTTGTTGTTGTGGTTGTTGTTGTTCGCTTGTTTGTTTTTATAGAAAATCCTGGTTGTTCATGATGACTACATTTAAATTTGCTCTCTTCATCTGTTATTTATTGCAGTTACTACCTATAACTTGATTCATCCTTTATGATCATGTGATAGTATATTAACCTAGATTTAAGTATGCCAAGGCTTGATGAAGAATAACAATTACATATGATTTCCCAATTACATCATTTTTTAACACTCTATACTGTATATTAAAAGATAATCCAATTTAGCTAAAGAAGAAATTGGACTGTGTGCTCGTTTTATTATCACTCATAGATATAGGAACTACAATAATATACTTTGGGTAATCAATAGATTAGGATCAATTATACATTAACACTTAGGGGGTTCACATTTCCAAGGGCCTCACCAATATGAATGATATTTCCAATGCCAAATTCATCTCTAAAGATTTTGACTTAAATGAAATATAGACAATAAATTCAAATGGCCATCTGCCTATCTGTGCAGCGTTATCAAAGAGCACTCATTTTAGCAGCGGTTGGCTCTTATTCTCTTCAGCATGGCTCCAGAGAGTCATCCTTCATTTGTTAGACCAGAAATAATTTTTACCTATTTCTGGCCAAGTTACATCTGATCCAAATAATTTTTTTTTTAATTTGTGGTCCCTCAAGGAGATTCACATGTATTTGTGACTATAAAGTTTGAGACAAGGATTTTGTTTGTTTGTTTGCACAGCAGTACTTCTAGAGAACTCAAAAGTCAAACTTGAAGAATTTAAAAGGCAAGATGTTTTTCTTAATAAGCAGTTCATCTTGAGCAAACTTAAAATCGATATATGCACCATAACAGGAAATGGTGTACATGAAATAGTATTTTTACAGTACGTAACATCTTGTCATTTGTCAACACATTTGCCTTTCATATCCCCTGTAGCTAAATTTGGCATGAAAAAGCCTACATAAAAAGACATCTATGTATTCCTGTGTTTCTGGTGCTCATCTCTGAAAGGCCGAAGCACTTGACAAGCTGGCTATTTTAACCCAAACTGATAGAAAGGGACAAAGAGTAGATACAGAAGGAGACTAGTAACAATATTCTTTGGAAAATTCCAGGCTATTGTGACACTGTGAAATTTTCAGCAGACTAGGTCATTATAAAAAATAGGGAGCTTCCTAAGGCAAAGTGATGGCAAAGAGCTATTTTCACTGAAAATTCTTAGTTCTGTTTCCTGAGGTAAAATCATTTCTGTATATATACATGTATATAAGTATTTATTTATCTTGGTAGTAGTAGGGGTTGAGTACCAATTCATACAGATAGAGTGTTCTACCAATAAGCTATAGCCCCAGCTCTTGTGAATTTATTTTTAAATAAACCAGATTCATTTTCTCTGCAAGGATGCAACACAACTTAATTCAGATTTAGAATCCAGTAGTGCAACATAGTATTCTGAATTTGTATAGGAGACTGAGTCAAAAACATAGAGTCCTAGTCAGGAGGTATTAGCACAGAAAATAAATAGAAGGAGGAAGGTAGAATGAAAATCCTATTCATTCATTCATTCATTCATTCATTCATCCATCCATCCATCCTAACATTTATAGCAAGGTCATATACTTAATAATAGACAAAATGACCTAAATCTCTAGCTTAAATACATGTGAGCTTAGGTAGTTAAGAAACAAAATAGTATGACTTTTCAATGTTTTCAGGGCTCCCCAGGTCTCTCTCTCTCTCTCTCTCTCTCTCTCTCTCTCACTCACTCACACACACACACATGCACACACACAGGCACATACACACGCACATGTACACACACATACACACACAAGCACATGTACACACACATACACACACACGCACATGCACACACACACGCACATATACACGCACATGTACACACACATACACACACACACACATGCACACATATACATGCACATACACACGCACATGTACACACACATACACACACGCACATGCACACACACATGCACATACACACGCACATGTACACACACATACACACACATGCACATGTACACACACATACACACACACGCACACACACACACACACACACACATGCACCCTTTTAACCTCCCTAAACATAAAGACTGTGCCCCAGCAGCTATGCTACTGTACATTTCCAAAGGTTAAATTTTTACCTAAATTCCAAAAAACTTGACTCTTCTTGTCATTTCATAACACTCTTGTAAAAACTTTCTACTAGACTTCTGAGAGACAGATCAAAACGTCCCTCCTGTCTCTGCCCCATTTCCTGAACACGCTCTTCTCTTCAGCAGCTGTGCTGAATGCAAGACTCACATCCTGACAGAGAAAGTCTGACTTATACGGAAGAAAGTTTCCAATCGACCGATGCTTTTATTCACTTTCATAGAAAAGAAAATTCTTTCTCCTTGGAGCATTGCGCAAGAAACCGAAAGGTTAGCTCCAAGTCCAGGAGGAGGGAATATGACTCATTCAAACTCCCTTGCTTTTTGGAGTGAACACTTCATGATACTCTCTTTTCAGAAATATATTAATTCAATTCAATAGGAAGTAGAAGAAAAAATTAATATGTTTTCTAAGATTTAACAGTGACAACATTAATAAATTTTGAGAACATCCCTTTAAAATTTCTGGTATTTTCCATTAAATTGAATTGATAATATGAATGGAGGCATTTCAGCATTAGTATAGAGCACCTTGCCATTTCTAGTTAAATATACTCAGTAGAGAGTAATTCTTGCAATAAGATAAATTTGCTACAACAATCAAACAGTATCACTGTAGAAAGCTCTTCAACCTCATGTACCTTTTTCTGCTTTCAGGATGGGTGTGGAGAATTCTGCCTGGAGCCATGGAAGGTTTCCAGCTTTTCTGGCTTAACTGTTATCTTCATTTCTCTTTAGCTGTCTCCTGGGCTTTGAAGTTCTGTGTTATATTGCCCCCTGAGTATAGCCATCCGCACCCAAAGTTCACGCTTAATGTTAACAAGGTGAGCACTGGCAACAAGGAGCTCTATAGCAAATTCCTCAGGTCTGAGAGACAAATGGCAGTCAACAGACAGGTCTGATGAAACAAGGTCAACTTCTGCTCAGCAGCCTAATCAGACACAGGAGAAGATTTTCATGCTTGCCAGCAGTATTTGGGCCACACTTTTCTCATTGGTTGTGAGTTTTTTTCACAATACCTCTTCTTTTGTGGAAAATTCTAAAGAATAAGTAAAAATTATAATTTCTTCTTTCCCATAATAGCAAAGGAAATGTTATCACTTATGCTGTGATCTTACCATTAATAAAGCAACTTATACATTTTTTCAGTAGGCTACATAGGTATTTTTAAGTCAGAAAATATTAGTTATGTTTGTATCTTCCATAATAGATAATACAATGTTTTGTTTTCAATAGACGCAGAACAACTATTTTAAAATGTGAATAGTACACACTCTGTTCTTTCTGAAAAATTTCTTGGAATTTTCCCAAAGTGTATTAACTATGTTGAAGATCCCTTGTCAGATATAGCGGTTATGCTGGGAATCCCAGAGCATGAGAGATGAAGGTAGGAGTAGTAGAGGTTCAATGTCATCCTGGATTTCATAAGACTTTATTTAAAACACAACAAAACACCACCAACAAAAATACATGGAAAAGAAACAAACATGGTTAGCAGTGGGGAGAAATAGCTCAGAAATGGCCCTATTGAACTGAGGAGAAAACCAAGATGGAGTGTATCCAAATGCCTTCAATGAAACCTTAGTACATAAACAAGATAATAAAGTCTAGATATCTATATATGTTTTATCTGGAGCCAAATATAATTTGGCTCATGTGACCTCTTTTGGAATACACATATAGATATGCAGAAGAGAAGCAAGATGGATGGAAAGACATTGGAAAAACAAATACAACAAACAATGTATCCAAACCCATTCTCTTCTGGAATTAAGTTTATATATAGCCCTTTTTAGTATATGTAGAAGGTTAAAACAGGTTTTTAGTTTTTTGTATCATAAACATTTTCCAGAAGTCTTCCTGGTTTTGTGTTTTTGAAATCGAATCTTGTTTTGTAGGCCAGGCTGGGCTTGAAAGGTGCTAGAATTACTAATTCAGACCACCATGCCTAGCTATAGAAACTTCCTTAAAATGTAAATAGAATTATCTGGATAGTATATTAAATTAATGCATTAGCACTACATAAATACTTATTTAATTGGCAAAATTCATGTTTAGGAGGACTTGAGAAGGCAAAGGACAATGGGAGAGAATGGTGAAGCTAAGCATGGTGTTAGTCAGGCAAAAGAACAAAGGGTAGGTGTGGAAAGAATGTGCATTTTGAGAATGTACAGAGAGAACATTTTTTCAGAGGATCAGCACTCTGGCATTTCTTTGAACTGGTCCTGAACTCTTCTACAGTGATGGTGGCAAATTGATGGGATTATGTGATAGATATAATACCTCAGACATAAGGACCCTTTCTTAGGAAGTAAGACATTGGTGATTCTTCAGAAAATATCATTGTTATAAGAACCAATATCTCTAAATGTCTTATCTTTGCCAGATATTGTGACCCATGTCTGTGATTCTAGCAATGAGGAGACAAAGGCTAGAGACTGGGTAGAGAGCCCATTCAGCCTGGGCTCTATGACAAGACTAGTCTTCCAGGTACAAAGGATAAAAAGACTGCCTAGAACTAGTCCAGAAAAATATCCTGGGTTTATATAGTTTCTGAATTAACAAAATCAAGGCTAACTCTACCAATTTCTTTCTGTGCTCAGATTTTCTTAGGAGTCTAACAAAATACTTTGTAAATATTTTACTTTAAGTAATTGTGCTGTGCTCCTGTATACATTTGTTTTGTTGATTTTAAAAATTAAAACCACCACAGTAAACCATATAAACATCAATGGGTAAATATATAGAGAAACACTATTATTTCCTGTCTTACTTAAAGTGAGATGGTTTTGATAAGTCACTGTGCTAGAAGCTAAACTGTATTGGAGACTCCAAAGGATACTTACTGGAATTTGAATGATAGTTTAAATGGGACCAGCCATTGGATCCCAAATGCTTTAATCATCTCCCCTCCTTGTGGGGATCCAGTCGTGTGAGTGAAAACATGAAGTAAGGAGGATCAACCTGCTGGAAACCTATTCTGTAAGCAATTTCTAAAGTGGTATTCAACTGAGTAGGCCAGATGCCCCAAAGTAGTCTTATAGAGGCTGAAGTGGGGTCAAATAGAGTAGGGTCTATGAGAGAGCAAAGTGGAAGAGGAGAAAATAAATGACAGTAGACATAAAAGTAATTGTTATTGACCTGGGCTGGGATCAGTCGTTCTTAGATGTCTGAGAGTATTTCCTCTGCTTTGCCAACATGAGTGGGAGTCATGATAAGAGTCCACTCCAGAAAGCACTTCCTGACTTCATTTCTCATAGATTTTTTTCACCTCTGTATTTCTACATTGCTTGTAACTTGTACCTACCACACTGAGCCTTAGGGCCTGTTTGTTTGTTTGTTTGTTTTTCTTTGTTTTGTTTTTACCTGTATGCAGGGAAATGATAAGAATATGTATGTGTAGAGAAGCTTCATCACTTTTGTCTATGACCCACCTGCTTCTAAGAGGACCAAGGATAACAATCTATCTGAAGATCAAAAGCTGGATCTTTCCTCCATTTTTCAATTTCTGTTATTATCTGTAGAATCAGAAAATTGTACTGGGTGAGATCTCAGATGTCCTTCTGCCCTTCATACTCTGTGAGTCCCTGCTAAACTACAAGATAAAACCTTTCCCCAGTGAATGAGGACTGTGACAGATCACAACTACTTAGAATCTGTGATAATTTTGGTCTGCAGGTGTTGCTGTGACACAAGAAGAATTAAGAGATGACAAGGAACATGTCAGACAATGGGCATGAAAAGATGTTCTCAAAGTTTTGTTTACAGCACACATAGGAAAGTGAGTTTCCCCTGTTCCAGCATCTCTCTGTGAAAGGAATGGGGTCGATTTCCCAAACAGGGCAAAAAGCAGAGGTTGTGTGTTCTCGCCAGCTGGACTTCCCTATCTGAAAGGATGTCCTGTTTACACTTGGCACCAGAGACTGATGATTGCATTGCCTGAGTACCCAGAGAATAGGATGGAAGGCGAAATGAATTTTCACACAAGTTTAAAAAATAGCACTCTCTGACCCTGTCATTGTACCACCTGGGACTGGTTTACCAAAGAGAATACTTACTGAGAAGGGCGAAGCCATGGTATTCAGGGAATTCAGGCTTTCTTAGCCAGGGCATTTTTCTCCATCCTCTCCTCTCATTTTCCTTTCTTCTTCCTCATCATATACATTTCCCCCTCTTCTCTCTCTCTTTTTTTTTTCCAAAAAATGAAGAGGTGGGAGTTTGGGTGACAGCCAGATTCATTTCATGAAATGAACACTGTATAGGTAGCCAAACACTGCAGAGTCTAATATTAGTATACCTAAGCTTTCAGTAAAGAGAAAATTAGCGCAGCAAGCATATTTTAAGGTCGTGAAAGTTCATTTTCCTTTTCAAAGCAATATTTTTATCTTTAAAACAAAATGTAAGAAGTGGTGGGGTGCCAGAAGAAAGAAGCAAAACAAATGAGAAGCAGGGTAAACTCTTCCCTAGACACTTGAGTGCAGTAGCAGCTTTGCAATGGGAGAAAGTTAGTCTGTATGTCCCCGAAAACCCTTGTTAAACAAACATGCTTCTTTAAGGACTTCTCAGAGAGATTTTCTCCTTCTAACAACTCACAACTCTGACTATGAACTAGTTTTATAGTTAATACTAAATGCTGTCTTTCTTTTTTCTTTTTTTTTTTTTTAGTGTTAGCTACCACTTTGCAGTAAATTTTCTGGTATAAAATAGTAGGGGCATGTACTCATGAGTTGTCTGTCTCATGTGTGTGTGTTGTCTGTGTATATACACACAGAGAGAATGAGAGTAGAAATGTATGCATATTGTCTGAGTATACATATATATGTATATATACACACAGAACATTTCAGAGGTATAATTTTGTCTCATAATGAGATTTTTAACTTCTTTAAAGTATAGTCCAACAAAATTCCATTTTTAGGCATTATGATTCTAACACAGAAATTAGTCAAGGGAGATTAAGTTAAAAAACAAAACAAAACAAAACAAAAAACTAGTTTTTTGAGTTTTTGGCTTTCCCGATGAATTTACCCCCAATTTTATGCTGTCTTTGTTTATTTGACATTGCATATGCAAAAATCATGCCTAGAAATTGAATTGTGTGTACTTGAGGATGGCAGCATTGCTTCTACGAGTGAAGCCAGGATTAGCAACTGAATAGCCAAGTAAACGAAGACCAGGTACTCATAACCCACCATTTATCATAGGCTTGCGAGACAACTGCATTTATTTCAATCTATGTGTGAGAGAGCGTGCCTAGCAATCAGGTCAGCCCTATGAACATTGCACTGTATTTATCTTTAGTCTCTAAACATTGTGTGTAATCAAGGAAGTGAGATGGAGTAATAAAAACCCATTATAGAGTTCTGAAAGCCCTCAATTTCATATTTACATCTTGGAACCAGCTCATTCTGACTTCATAACTCCTTAATTAAAGGCACAGTCGTTTTCTTTTCTGTAGGGCATTTTTTTTCACCCTCACAATACAAGCATACATTTGGTAACTAATACCAGCAATTAGCCTCATCTGCTATGTAAATGAGTGTAATTGCAATTAAATACTTTAGTAGGCCCAAAGGGAAAACATGCAATCATTACAAAGTAAGTAGGGAGAGCTTGGTTAAGGGACATTTAGAAGTGTTAGCAGAAGTGCTTTTCCCTGTGGTGTCAGGAGCCTTTTCTATGGTGAATTATTTCACTGCAAGCTAGAGAACTTGACTTTTGTTTCTTGGTCTCTTTTCCTACAGAGATGGGAGAGAACCATCCTCTTCAGCATTCCTAAGGGTTGATTAATTTTAGCAAAAATCAGCCTAAGAAACAGGCTTCTCTTCAGCATGGATCAAGGGCCTTACAGAGTAACTGTGCTAGTTTTGCTCTATGGCTCGGGAGACAGCACTATTCATTCACAAAACCGTGCTGGTGTAGCACCAAGTATTTAGTCATTTATAGCTTTAGGGGTTGAATGGACATAGCACACACAAATGAGAAGAGCAGCCTGCTAGGGGGGGTCAAGTGGTATGGTTGCTAGCTAGTAGCACATAGAGGTTTAAGATTCTGAAGCCAGGGTGGGGGCCTCTTGCCCTCACTAGCTGCGCATACGTGGGCAAGTCAAACACCAAATCTGTATAATTGGGAGATATAATGGATGTCTCAGGGGGTTGCTGGACCTGTGAGATTGCTTCATGCATGGGAAACTGCTAGAATAAAGCCTGACAAAGATTAAGTACTCACTAAGTGGACACTGAAAGATCTTGAGGCTTTCCGTTCCTCTAGGAAAATTTTCTCTCTGAATCAAGCCAGAATCCAGCACAATGCTCTTGAGTGGAATTATTTTAGACCTTTGAAAATTTCTCACAATTTGTCAAATTCTGTGGATGACATTGCAAAAAAATTAATAATTTCCCCATGTGTATGTGTGGTGTGTGTAGGGAGGGTAGATGTGTGTGTGTGTGTGTGTGTGTGTGTGTAAGTGAGCAGTCCCCAGCATACACTTGCATACAGATACCTGCAGTTCATATTGTGTGTCTTCCTTGATGGCTGCCCCTTCACTTGCTCAATCAGTGACTGTCAGTTAAGCACAGAGCTTTCGGACAATGTTAGTCCAGCACCATCTTGTCCCAGAGATTTCCTGTCTCTACCTTCTAAGTGCTGGGGTTATAGACAATTGCCATGCCCACCCAACTTTAATGTGGGACTTCCTTCCATTTGCTCAGCAAGCGTTTTTGACCACTGAGCCACCTCTCCAGCTCATTGAGCCATAGACTTCTTTGATGATGTAATTCCCACAATCTTAGCCATTTATCCATCTGAGGTGTGATTCATACTGTAAGCCAGGAACTTCTGAACAATACTTTTATTTTATTAATAGACAGTAAATATACAACAAAGATTTTCTTTACTTTGATTTCTATGACTCTCAAAAGCAAATTTATAATGAATACATTTAGTAGTAATTTCTCTGCTGCTTTTATAACCACTAATTTATTCACAGAAAGTAGGTTACTATATGTTTCTTTAAAATCTCATTAAATATTTTTAATTAACTATGTGCCACTGAAAGACTTGAGTCCCATTAGAAACATTCTCTTCATCTTTTTTTTTTTTTTTTTTTTTTTTTTTTTTTTTTTTTTGTTTTTTTTTTGTTTTTTTTCGAGACAGGGTTTCTCTGTATAGCCCTGGCTGTCCTGGAACTCACTCTGGAGACCAGGCTGGCCTCGAACTCAGAAATCCGCCTGCCTCTGCCTCCCAAGTGCTGGGATTAAAGGCGTGCGCCACCACCGCCCAGCTCTCTTCATCTTTACTCAAAAAATGAAGTTGAGTCTGTGACCTGTACACTTCCTTACAGATTTTAAATGCTAATCTTAATTTAAATAAGCTTTTCTTGTCCTGTTGGAAATGATAATATGGCTAAAGGGTGGAAATACACCTTAGAAAATAAATGATTCATGATGTCATTGTCAGAACAAAACAAATTTAACAGGCTTCAAACCTTCTCACTTCTTATATTTCTTCTTTTGCTTTTTTTTTCAAATTACCCCACATGTTCTCAACCTGTACAAGCATTTAAAGACATGATCACAAACTTCCATCACTTTTTGGTTTCTTTCCGGCCATGAAAGAAAAGTCTTGGTTTTAGACATTCGACATGGATAAAGTGTTTGGGTCACTGTCCTTAACGGTTTCTCCTCGTCCCTATCCACTGAACAGGGAATAGTGGCACATCAGAGATAAAGAAAGTAAGAAAAGGGCACAAATAAACATCTTTTGCTGCTTTTGATAGAAGGGAAAAACCTTCAGTTCTTATCGTCCTCTTCTTTTTTTCCCCCACTTAAGAGCTATAGGGAGCTTCAAAGGCTGAACACGGTCCATCCTACTGAGCTAAGTACGTTATCAGAGAAAAGACTGCCAGATGTTTTGCAATCAAACTTGGTGCAGAACATAACTTTAATGGAAAGCAGACGGGCATTCTGTTTCCCTCCCACTGTGCTATCTATCTGAGAGACTTTCAGGAGCCCACTCTCCATACCCTCTGAAAAAGCATACTTTCTAAAGTCCTATAATTTGACCCAATTTGATATAATAAGAATCTTTGCGTATAAGTAGGAAATAAGTAACTTTGCTTTCTTGGGGATGAAGTATGTAAAGCCTGTATTTTTCCAGAGTGGAGACCACCATAGAAAGCAATTAATCAAACACGAAAAGGAACTTTTAGTACTCAAAGTATCCTAAAAGAGTCAAAAGCTATTTTGTCTGTGAATATCTGTTCAGCTTTCATGGGACCTTAAATTTGATATCATTTTTTTTAAATAAGGCAGCAAACTTTTTAATAAGTTAAGGGATAGAGGCAATGTGTTTCTTTTTAAAAGGTGAAACTTAGTTCTTTTTCATTAACATGTTTTCACATACACTTAACAGAAATACAAATTATTTTTAGATCAAATTTTAGGTGAAATAGCTTTAATAAAGAATAGGTTTGGACCACTCTGACAATGAAGGAGACACTACCTGCCTCACAAAGATCTTATCTGATATATGCAAGCTATAAAAGCTTTCTCATAAATTTAGAGAGCAGAAAGTGTTTAACTTATTCAAACATATATATTTTTTTAACATAAGACATACATATTTAATGTTTATCTCAAACCTAACTATCCCTTTAAAAAAAAAACTTATAGTAATGTGCCTACCTTGGGCTGTAGAGTACTTGTGCATAGATAAATGTAATACAATTTAATTTTCAAGACTACCTCCTAGAAAATGCTAAGCATTCTGACCTTCACTTTTAAGAGATTAACAATAACAGAGAAATAAAATAAATGTAAACTCAAATAGACATACAGCAACTTACAGATTCCCCCTTCCTTTTAATTCCTTAGAATTCTGAGTTTCAGATGTAGTAAAGCTATAACAAAAATCTCAATGCAATTGCAGAATGGTTTGTTGAGCAAATGTTGCATGATTTGAGACACAGTTCTCTTCCCACTTCATCTGAGCTCCCCAGATTGCTCAGTCCCTTTGTCTGTCTTATTTTCTCTAGAATCCCGTGTTGAGCAACCAGACACTAGGCAATGGACCATGGACTTGATGTTACTCATGTTGTCTTGCACAGGCTTGTTAAAAATGCCCTGTGGCCAGGCTTGATTCAGAAGTGGTATTTGGAAGAGGCAATCATTCAGATGGTGATAAAAATATATTTGCTTGAAGAACAACTGGAACTCAAAGTAAGAAGGTTCTCAGGCCTACTTTTCTACTCCTCTGGTCCAGGCAGATCACTCAGTCTGCTGGGAGTTACTTAGGATCCAATCTATCCCTTGTGGAACAAGCTTGGGCTCTGGAGGATATGGTCAGCATGCAGATTGATTTATTCCAATCCTTACTTTTATAACAATGCTCATCCTTGGTTCAAATGTCTGTGAAGGCCTTTAAGGAAGACTGATTCCATGTAAAGACATTTTTTATTTTCAGTCTAGAAAAACACAGTGTTTTAAGGGAAATTAAGT
Source organism: Mastomys coucha (assembly GCF_008632895.1). NCBI lineage: Eukaryota > Metazoa > Chordata > Mammalia > Rodentia > Muridae > Mastomys > Mastomys coucha. Next base: position 99,935,133 of record NW_022196897.1, read on the forward strand.
TATGAGGTCTCCATTATGCCAAGTTCACAGCCATTTTTCCAGTTGAACAAAAGGCCCTAGATTGGGTTTGGGTAGGTAACACCTATTTTAGGCAGTCAAAGGAGGATGTAGCTGTATGAGCATGTGTGTGTGTGTGTGTTAATAGTATATATTACCTTTGAATCATTACTTTAAAATATTTTTCATGTTTTAAAATTATGACAGATTGCTGACCTAGGTATATTTTTAAAATAGCCATATTGACTTAAAAGGGAAAAATGAGAAGATTGGAAATGTGTATGCTTTATTTTTTTTTTTTTTTTTTTTTTTTTTTTTTTTTGGTTTTTCTAGACAGGGTTTCTCTGTGGAGCCCTGGCTGTCCTGGAACTCACTCCGTAGACCAGGCTGGCCTTGAACTCAGAAATCTGCCTGCCTCTGCCTCCTAAGTGCTGGGATTAACGGCGTGAGCCACCACCTCCTGGCTAGCCATAGAGTTATTACCTAGCAACAGGAAGGACCAGGTGCAGTGACTGACACCATAAATAAGTCAATAAATAAATAAAAATGTACCATCTTATTTTTAAAAGTAAATAAATCTAAGATGCTATGACAATTAACTGGGAGCATAACTGATTAATAAAGAAAAAAAGAACCTCAGAAACAGATCTTTTAAAAGTTATGTCAACTGTATACGCTTGGATATATTATTCTATTTTGATCAACAATTTCTATTTCTGAAATTATGAATTAATTCATGACTGTTGTTTGCTAGTTTACTTCCTGTTTGCTAGGTTACTTCCTGTTTGCTAGATTACTTCCTGTTTGCTAGGTTACTTCCTGTTTGCTAGGTTACTTCCTATTTGCTAGGTTACTTCCTGTTTGCTAGGTTACTCCCTGTTTGCTAGCACAGAAACAAAGGGAAATTATAGAAAAACCAGTGTAAAGTCCATGCCAATCTGTAAAACATTCTGTGGGCCAACCATGGCTGTGGGATTATAAATAGCAAACATTCTGGGTCTATTTTTTTGGGGGTGGGGGGATGTGGGGGCTGGATAGGGCTATAACTGAAAGTTTAATTTATGTTCACCTAGAAGCTGAAAGTAAACCCTTCCAGAATTGAAAACTTAATCAGGAAATGATGGATGTAGCCAACCTATACATTCTCTTTGTGGTGGGTTACACTATTTTCAAAGAGTGGATTAAGTACAAACTCACTAGTATTAGCAAAGAAAATTAGATGAATTCTTTTTCTATTCATAGGCAGTATTTTTTCCCCCACAGTCTCACTTTGTAGCCTTAGCTGGCTGGTTTGGAACTTTGAAAGATCTATGTGTCTCTGTCTTTTGTGTGCTGGGATTAAAGGTATGTACTATCATACCTGGTTTTTTATAAATTTAATATTGTATTTAGAATTTTAATAGTAGTTATGGATAGGCCTGAGTGCACCTATATATATCTGTTGAGATGACTAACATGCACTCTGCAATCTGGATTCTGGTCTTCATGTGAGCAGCAAGTGTTCTTAACAACTGAGCCATCTTCTGGCCCCTAGAATTCTTGCTTCAAACCATGTAAAAAAAAAAAGGTATCCAGCATCAAAGGCAGGCGGCTGTAATGATATATTTGTAGGGATAGGAATAGATCATATATCTTTGTGTACAGGTAATCACTCAAAGGGTGATTTACAAGCATGTCTGAACCAAACAGTAGTTAAAAGGTTAAAGTTAGCAATCCTTATAAAAATTTAAATTATTCCATTCTCAATATTCTACCATCATTTAATGATGCAGAGGTTGTTACTTGAGTCATACTGAGCACAGGACACTATACATAGGGAGTCATGGAATTTGTCCTTAGGCTTCATGACTCTAGAGAGCTTGTCTGATGTTCATGAAAAGCTGTTACTGGTTCAGGAATGTAGTAGGCACTTAGTGTTTCTGTTTAGTCAAAGAGTGGGAAAAATAACACAAAAGCATTTTCATTGAGTGTCTCCTTTCAAAGCCTATATCTTACTCAAGCATGCACAAAATGTTTACAGTTTATGAAATCCACTGACCTATGTCCTTAGTATCAGTAGTTTCTGTTTTCTTTTTAGGAGATACAATATATACTAACAGAGGATGCTGGGGAGTCGATAACCAACTGCTAAGCTTTGCAGTCACACAAGATTGGAAACCTGGTATTAGTCATTTCTAGTTCTATAAATGTAAAATTCACTGCCTTAATCCACAGTTTTCTCATCATAAAATATAAAGACTAATAGTAACTTCCCCAGTGGGACCCCTGAACAGATCAAAGGAGTTAATGGTTAGAAAGTTCATATCCAAGGGCTTTCACTGAGTAAGTACCTAATAAACCTCCTGGTCATTATTAGTCACTTGGCCTTTGGCTCATTTTAGTATTAGATCTAAAACAAATGAACGACTCCTGAAGCTTCATCCTGAACTCTATCCAGAAACAAGTAGACATTTAGCAACTCCAGGACAGGGCCAGCATTTCCGATCCCCATTTGACTTCCCCGTAGGATGAACTCTGTTGTTTCAGGATTTCAAGCCAGGCCCAGCCAGGAAAACACAAGTTAAAGTTTTCTGGCAACGATAAAATTGGGAAGTACGTGAAACTGTTGATTTGGATCTAGTTTCCAAGGTCATCAAAGGTTCAGAAGTTGAGAAAAGGGTGATGGTTGGTGGGTGAAAATTTAACGGTTTACCCACAAAGGAATAGTGTTCTGCTGACTGATATACATTTTTATGAAAGTTAAATGCTCCAAAAATCAGGTAGTACAAAATTAGTGATAAACTACAATGTCAGCCCCTAAGATATACAAAATAAGCAGCTTTAGTAGATGAGGTTTATCAGAGTGTGTTAGGAAGGTCAGGCTGACAAATTGAGGGACTGAGAGTTTGAGGTGGCTGGTGAATGTTATGTAACCAACATTGATACTAAATTTAAACTCCCAACAGCCGTCTCAGGAGGTGTGTAGGTGGAAAGGTGAAGGGGCAGATTGAAGACAATGGTCTTTATTTTCATAATGTGATTTAATTTTAGGTCAGGCATGTATAAGAACACTCAGCCAACAGTGTCCTTTTTGGCAATCCTGTTTCTGTTTCTTTTTTTTTTTTTTTTTTTTTT
>NW_022196897.1:99938282-99948847 GCF_008632895.1 Mastomys coucha
TTTTTTGAACAGAGGCTATCCTTAGCCCCATGGACACCCCCACTTTTCAGTCAAACTGCTACCCCAGTCCAGTTTTCGCTGGCCTCCCTGGAAGTGGAATTGTCTGGGCCTTTCCCTTGCAGAAGCCAAACATAAACACCAGGGCATTAAAATGGAAACAGGATCTTGGTTCTCACTGTTTCACCAGGCTCTTTAGCTCTGACCTCTGACCCTCATTAAGATCCATGGAAGGTCTGGGCATCTGGGGTGTGTAGCTCACTGTGGGAATTTTTTTCTTGCTATGATTGTTGTTTTCCTCCTCCTGGATTATTTTGGTTTAACCTAGGGCTATGATGTAAAATAAGCTACTTTCAAGAGCTTTCCCTGACCGTGTTTTGGGACAGGGTTAGGAAATGTGATTTGAGTACTGCTGGCAACTCCAAGACTTCATTTTCAAGTTGTCACCTAAAACCCTTGTCAGACAATATAAAGGTGGTTTTTTGTTTTGTTTTGTTTTGTTTTTTTGTTTTTATTTTTTTATTTATTTTTTTTATTTTGGCATTGAGTACTGGAACATTCTGATGCATGTGTTCATGTTTCTCCCTGTCTCTTTGTCTCTGTCTCTGTCTGTCTGTCTATCTGTCTCTCTGTCTGTTTGTATCTCTCTCTCTCATATGTGTGTGTGTGTGTGCTTGTGTGCACACGTGCGTGAGCAAATGTGTATGTGATATGAAGACCAGAGGCAGACACTAAGATGTTGTCAGTCACGTCTTTAGACAGGGCCCCTAACTGAATGAACTTGGAGATTACCCAGCATTTTAGCTAGGCTGCTTGCCAGTGAGCCCTTGAGATCCACTTCCTGCTCCCTCTCTCTCTCTATCCCCCAGTGCTGGAATCCCAGATGTATATTTGCTATGCACAGCCTTCCCTGGAGTGCTAGGGATCCAAACTTGGGTCCTCTTGCTTACACAACAAGTACTTGACTTACTGTGCTGTTCTTTAAGCCTCACTCATTTAAGACAGTTTGTGTTTAAAGATTCTGTATGACCGTATACATGACTTTTAAATGTAGACTTCAGATTAGAGTATCATCTGCAATGTTTTCTCTGGCTATGTTGTACCATCTAAACTGTGTTAAGGACACTTTTCCTGGCCATCCCGCTGGAATTCGCTCAGAGACATTAACTTTTCTTTGCAGGAATTCTTTGATCTTCTACAGAAGCTTTTTAAGAGAAGAGAAATCAGATATACAAAGAAAAGACCATTTTAAATACGTGTCTTGAGTGGGTAATTTATGTATACATTTAGAAGTAATTATTAAGGGTTTTAGTAAATTCTTGTTAAAAGTAAGAGGGAAAACTTCTACATAAACTAGCAAGTCTACCTGGTTTTGCTTGGACACTCTGTTGCTTGCACATGTCGAGGTCAGAGATTTCTATCTGGCAGGGGTCAAATTTCACTGTGAGTCTTGTTATAAGGGATGTTTTAATGATTCAGTACCAGTATACAAGAAAACTCTAAATGCTATAAGTCTGGTGAACTTTATTTCTAAGTGAATATTAACAGAAGCGCATAATTAATGTGTATAGTGTTTTCTCTCATGCATAATTCAACAGTGACAGTCCACGTTACCAGCAGCACATGGAATATTAACTTTGAAGTAGAGAAGCAAGAGACTTAGGAAGGGAGGTGGGCAACTCGAGGTCACTCAGCAACGCCTCCTGCATCACAAAGCTCGAGAGCCAGCCTCTAGTACTTTCTTGTAGTGATCACAAAAATGAACGTGAGAAAATAACTCTGTCCTACCCAAGAAAGAGAAGAAGACAAACAGCCAGGAAAGGACGCATGTGTCCGTCTACAGTCTCCACAACATGTGCATATGTCCGTCTACAGTCTCCACGGCATGTGCATGTGTCCGTCTACAGTCTCCACGGCATGTGCATGTGTCCGTCTACAGTCTCCACGGCATGTGAATGTGTCCGTCTACAGTCTCCACGGCACGTGCATGTGTCTGACTACAGTCTCCACGGCATGTGCATGTGTCCGTCTACAGTCTCCACAGCATGTGCATGTGTCTGTCTCTGGTCTCCACAGAAAAAGTTTTCTCAAGAAGCCCTGGATTATGGGATGGCATCTGTGGGATGTTCTAAAGCCTTCCTGAGTGGAGCCCAGTTTTTATTTTAGGATCTACAACTCTGGAAGACAGGTGTGAATATAATCTCCACCATGCGTAAATGACAGCTACTGATTGCACAAGAGTCTTCAAGGGAAGCATGGTGGGGATGCATGACTGTAAGATTACTGAGCCCTTGAAAGAGTCATGAAATACGGACTTACTCTTCCACAACGATCTCTCTCCCCCTAAATAATCTCTCCTTCCCTATTGCATTTTGCCACTATACTCTAGTCTTAGAACATTTTTTCCTCTTTTTATTTTTTTAAGTTCTCCATGATTGGCTGAGTCTGGTCATCTATGACTACCTGGAAAACTTTCTTTGGTTAGACAGTTTTTGCTTCCCTGAGCATTCTTCAGCTCTTTTATGCATTATGTACTTTTTTTTCACAATTTAAAAATAAGTTTCATGGGCCCTAACATACTACTCTATACACAGTAACCATCTGGTGTAATTTAATAGATTAATATGAGATGGCTCTATATATGGGCCCCACAACCATCAGAGACTGGACAGAACCAGAAAAGGGACACATTTAATACTCTTCCTTGCACAGTGCAGAGAGTCCCAGATGAAGAGGTTGGGCTGATGCATAAACTTGAGTTACCTTACTTAATAATGAATGGCAAGTTATGCAGGTATACCTCCTTGTGTTTTAAATATTTTAATACCTATCATGAGAGATTTGTGAGGTGCTGTATGAACAGTAGTTTATAGCAAAAGAAACTGAAGTTCATAACCATCCAGCTACTTGTCTTCATTCACATCTTGTAATAACAGAGCCTGAAAGCCAGTTTTTAGTTGCATTTCTTTTGTTTTACCTGGGGCTCTTATGCCCTTTCCACACTAGTGTGTGGCTTCCCTCATTCCATGCCGATGGCACAGCAGCGCTCACACTGTGGCTCTCTCTGTTGTCCAGATCCTGCTTCCAGTCACATCTGTAAATAATGGAGAAAGGCTTCTCTGCTCTCTATGCCTCATGCTTTCATCAGAATGGGATTGTATCCTGAAATAAGGGGGACATCATTGAATTGAAGACTATGTGGAAAAGATTCTCAAGCAGCCACAATATGGAACCCATAGTAAGTATGCTCTTGCTCTCTTTTGACCGTGATCTGACTCAACTTAGGAGGACATGTAGTGTAAATTTCTAGCCCAACTTCTGGACCTGTGGGAAGGAGCGTTAGTAAAGCCTTTCCTTTCCATTTCCTTCCATCTGAGAGTAAATACTTTGTAGCAACTTTTAGAAGGAGCACGGGAGTCTAATAACCTGGAAATTGTCAGAGAAAGTGAAATAGGAGCATTGCCTTGTCATTGCCATAATGTGCTTTCCAAAGCAATATAACAATCACAAATATTACAAAAGAGCCTCCAGCCAAGCAGAATTCTTGGTAGACTAAATTCTTGAACATTCTCACTACCATGCACCAATGTCCACCCCCCCCCCTCACTACTGCTCAAAGTGTATTGGTTCCTGTTCTCCACTATTTTAAAACACTGATCTGGTAACACTGAAAAGGCTCAGAGTTGTCTCTGAAACTCGCTATGCCACCTCTCAGCTACACAGACCTGGGCTTCCCAGCCTAGTAGGAATCACTACTGTCCATAAATTTTATATGCATTAAAGGTAGTTTTTCTCTCTTGTAACCATTGTTAATATTTGATGACCTAGGTATTATTCTTTATCGATAATTTTATAGATCATAGTTAATTTAGAAAGGAAAAAAATCAGAACTGTAATGCAAGGTACTGCCGTTCCGATTTAAAAAGTGACCTTGTCAAATAGACGCACTCTTACTTCAATTAAATTCAAAGTCAGTCAGTCCCATAGGTAATGTTAGCAATTATAAGAATACTTTGCAAAAGTAGTTAAAAAACACTCAGAGAACTTTTATGTGATGCTAGTTTTTAAAGTAAGAATGACTTTCTTCCCAAACTTCAATTCTTTATGAGATCATTGCGAAGTGTACTGTTACATAAAACATGAGGTCAGTAACTGAGGCTAATTAAATTTTAGTGGGAGCAAAAGTCACCAAAAGGTTTTTGCATTCATCCTACCAATTCTAAAACAGTGATACAATACACCATTAATAGCCTTAGAATTGCTAATTATTTCAACATGAATAGCGATATCAACGCTGTCAGTTTAATTTAATACACTCCAGAGAATTCCTGCAGAATGCATGATTTCTCTATTATTTCCTGGTTTTCACAACCACTAAAAGCTATAAATTTTCCTTCTTTTCTTGTAAGAGAGAGGTAGAGAGGGAAAGAGGCACCGAAAGAGGGGGTATCAGTAGTCTAGGTTTTTCCTGTTTTTTTTTTTTCAAAATACTGCAATTGCTTTTCTTTCTTTCTTTTTACAAAGAAAAAGGATGCAGAGCAAAATGGGAATTCTAAAATAAAATTGGACCAAGTTTAATTCTGTGACCTGATAAGACACTGAATGCTTTTAATGTGAAGATTTACAATGTTCATGCCTTCAGTTGGGCCAGTAGGATCTTCATTTTCGAATGTCCATGAGTGACTATGATTGGTGTTGAGGATGTCTTCTCCTTGCACTAGAACTACAATGAATGTCCAGAGGGAATCAATGGGTCTCCAATGTCCCAGAGACTTCATTTACCTAATGAAAGGGCTGTTCGTGCACTTCATAGAAGACAATAGGAAGCCTGACACAATGAAAAAGAAAACAAGTTAAAACATATTCTACTGCCAGGTATGGTAGCACATGCCTGTCATCCCAGCACTTCAGACTGGGACATTAAAACTGATTTTGAAGCTAATGTGGGACACATAGTAAGTTCCAAACTAGCCTGTGTTATCAAATGTTCTCTAAAAAATGTCACACAACAAAAATTATTCTAAATAAAATTAAGTAAATAGCAACTAATTAAAGGCATTAGAGTTGGCCTACAAATATGAAATCATACAATTAAAAATAATCTAAGCTACAGTATAAGATTCCGACTCCTATTTTCTTTATACAACATAATTCTTCATAGCTAAGTATGATGGCACATGTTTATAATTCCAGAAATTATGTGGCAGAGGCACAAGAATTATAAGTTTAAAGTCAAATTGGGCTACACAGTCAAAGTCAATGGTGTCTCAAAAAAAGTGATAAATCATGGCTTACAAATCTCTATTGCCAGAAAAATTTTATTACTCAATTTTCAGAACATACTAAACATTAGTCTATTGTTTCTTCCCAATAAAACCATCATCTATAAAATTTCACTGATTTTCTAGTTTAGTGTCTTTTTAAAGGCCATTTTGACATGACTTTAGGCAAAATATAAGAAAATAATGTTCAGTATTAATAATATTGCATTATCATGCATTTAAAAATTAGTGAGCCAAGCACATAATTTCCACAGACTGTTGCTACTAAAGATAACATGGGATACAATGAGTATGAGTGAGGTTGGACTGAGAAAATGATGATGTGCCTATAAAACATGTGTGTGATAAGGAGATAGATAGATAAAGAGATAGATAGATAGATAGATTTTGAATGTGTAGACTTGGCAAATGAATGACAATATGAATAATGGGAGAAGATTCACTGACTGAAGAATTGAAAAATGAAGTTAGTATTGTCATTTATGGAGATTAGAGGTCAAGGTGAGGAGAGGACTGGAATGAATGGACAAGGAAAACTGGTTTGAACTTGTCAATGCCATCTCTTTGCAATATCTATATGTGGCTGGATACTTGGGGACAATCAAGATTTTAAGAGCTCATTCATAAAATAGAAATGAACTTTACATAAAGTTGAGAGTAGCTCTCATCCACATAGTGGTGGTGGATGAAAACAATAAAATGCAGGAAAGTATCAGTAAAAGAATAAAGAATGAAGAAGAGAAGATTGCACAGCTGAAAGGTATTCATATGCTAATATGTATCAATATGTATTGTAGTTAACCTTACAAAATTTCACTGAACTGTATGTAATTCTTCCCATTTAATATACTTGGGGCAACTGATGCTCAGATCAAAGATTGCAGAAGAGCTCAGAACTGAACATATGTGCCTGATGCCACACAGGTACCAGGAAAGGAAGAGCTCGTGGCACTTCAACAATGAAGGGAGGGATGAGGATACAGGTAGAGTCAGAAGGGTTGGAAAGGACCCATGAATTTCTAATTGTGTGATGTCATTGCAGCCAAAGCTAGGGGGAGGGAAAATCAAAGGCCACACTAAGGATATTTCAGGGAAATCCATGGCAGAGAGCTATCAACAGGAAGGGAGAATGTGAAAGAGCAATGCTGCCTCAGTCTGTGGACTGAGGAGAATCTGAGAAAGGGAGGGTGTAGGTGATCACATGGTCATTATACTAGCGAGTGTAAACTGAGTACTTACTACCTGCAAGACACTAGGTCACTTAACACAATTTTGATTTGCCTCATCCTGACAACCAGATGAGTAGGATTCAAAACAAGAAACCATTCTCTCTTAAATCAGCCTTTCAGTCTCCTTCCCACAATTTTCTATGACCACCTCTGGACATCATTGAAAGAACCGTGCCTGACTTTCCTCAGTTCCTTTCCAGATATGATATTAGAAAATATGATACAAACAGTAATGTGCTGGATACTATGTATGGCAAAAGAATGAGTTTTTAATATACTGAAGAATGTTACATGAAAAAAATGAAAATATAATGATCTACTCATAGAGGAAAAGCACATTTTCATCTGATTATTGATGAACTAAATATTGCATGGAATATCAAGGAACTAATAAAAGTGTTTGAGGCTGAGCAGGGAAAGCTATTGGTTGGGCTCACTGAAGAGGGAAAGGAACTTTTCATTGAACAAATTTTTATTCTCTTTGACTTTTAATCTATGGGGATATGTTGGTATTGATCTTAGCCAGCTGTTGTCACAATAGTGATGTATATAATCATTTCCAAATTCAAGACAATAGCATCGATTCTCAAGCCCACAGGCACGCGGTTCTGCTGAGTGGCTGTTTTCAACTTCAAACTGTCCAGGATAGCTTACAGTGATCTGAATATTTTCATCCTTCAAGGACAATGATGTTAGGAGTAAGGAGTTGGGAGGTGGAGCACTAATGAATGAGATTAATACTCACCAAAAGGGATCTCGGAGAACGTTCCTTCTCTCTTTCCATTATGAATGGACAAAATGGGAGAACAGTAGACTATAACATGGAAGAAAATCTCACTGGAACTCAACTACGCTGGCACACTGATCTTAGACATCCAGTTTCCATCTGTGAGAGAAGTGAGTTTTTAGTGTTAGTGACTTATGAGGGTTATTATAGTGCCCCCAGGTACTAGAGTCCTTAGTTCCATCCACGGTAGCTACATTAGTAAGACATAGCTGTATTCCATTTGCCTCCTTAGAGGCCTCCAGCTAGAGTGGCAGAGACATTCTGGGATGTGTTCTTCTTGCTGTGTGAACAAGAGCTTTTAGAAGGTGACAAAACACTCATGCTTCTAACCGATGTCTGGAGTTTTGAACATTTACCTGTGCACTTTCAATCAGCCTGAATAAATAAGTAGGGAAACGTACTCCTCCCTGAGGCAGATGGTATGAGTCATTGCTGAACAAGACTCTACTCCAGTATTTTAAAAATTGTAAATCTGCTTGAATGTCAAAACTTAATCTCCTGAACAATCTCAAATTCTCTGTTCCCGATCATGCCCCTAACTTAATCAACGTTTAAAGGTCAAGGTAGGACCAATTTTCTCCCCTGCTTCCCCCATTCTTCCTCTTTCAGCCTTTCCTTTTTAAAACCTACCTTAATTTCTTTTAAAATTATTTATTTATTTATTTGTGAATGTGTACATGTGCACTCATGAATGTGTAAACAGGCCACAGAAGGTGTGTTGAAGTCAAAAGGTCACATGTGAAGTCTGTTTGCTCCCTCTACCATGTAGTTCTTGGGGATCAACTCAGGCCATCGGGCTTGGTGACAAGCACCCTTACCCACAGGGTCGCTTTATGCCTCTACTTATTTACTTACTCTGGGTGTTATTTCTGCTTCTGTCTTCTCCAATGTGGGAAGGAAGAAAGCAATATGATTTTGACAACAGAAGGATCTAATGTAGGTAAGTTCCTCTCTATGACCCACAGCAGGTATTAGTTCTTTGCTTCATGAGACACTTGTAGATCTATGTCAGAGATTGCTTTTTTAAGTGTTCCTTGTTACCAATGATGTAGATCCCAAATGATGACACTTAACTCCTTTTTCCTATTTGCTTCTCCTATCCCTACAGAAGCTTGCATTCTACCGAACTTTTCAATCATACCCAAGACTATCTACTTTAGCAAACTATGGGTACTTACTCCTTCTCACTTTGAAGTGTGGGTCTATCTCATAGGGTCTTATTGTCCCTCTGTTCACGTATCCTTACTCATTTAACTTTTCCAAATCAAAATCAAGTATCAGTTTTCACTTTCTCAAGAGTTGTCCAACATGGCTTGACAGTGAGGCTTGTCCTTCAGAATCAGAGCTCTAATTCTTCCCCAGCAAACCTTCACTACTGTCATTCTGTACCAAGATTTTTATTACCCAGGTTAGAAATCAACAGTGTGTAAAGGAGATGTATGGAGCCTAGATGAATAGATTCTAGATATAACTCCATCAGTGATGATATAGTGATTTGAGCCAGAGTCTGGTGTGACCTAATTTTCTTAAAAAGAATATTGAAACTCATACATTGTAACTTATCTTCTTCTAGTTGATCATGGCAAAGATCTGCCTAGAATCTGTTTCTTACATCACAGTAAGATTTTTTCCCACCAAGTTGAAGCAGGAAGTTTTTCTTAATGTTTAAATAATCCTCTCTTGTGATTTAGAGCCTTTTCTTTGTTCTGACCTTGGCAAGTACCATATCAAGAAGAACAGCTGGTCACCATTTTAATGTTTGAACATTATGAATAAAATCTTTCAAATGCTACCACAAGAGTTGGGATTTGTTTTGGAGTCTTGAGCTTCAGGGATTCATTTAAATCCATTCAAACTTCAGAATAATTTGGTTCTGTAGATCTTCTGAAGCACTCCAATAAAGACATCTCTTCACAGACTACTCTTTGGTTAGTCCCTTGGTAGGTCTGGAGGAGACACACAAAGTCAGATGGATTTAGAACTTGTTCCTGTGGGGAAGATGTATTTCAAAACTGGTGCAGAAGTTCAAATTCTTTTCTCCAGAGGGATTGCATTATTTAAGTAAAATACCACTCTTAGCTCAGTATAGCATTTTTAAACCAACTATATCTTCCTCTTTTCCTATTTTTGGAAATTCAGAACGCAGTTACTAACCTTTGAAAGCATGCGACCTCCCACTTCATTGTCTGCCAGCCTAAGTCTTCCTTTCCCTTTGTCAAAGCTTCTTTCCCTATATGGATATATTCTGTTCTTTAGTGCTTTATATTTCATGCTTCTATGCACCATTGCCTTGTCTCCCCCTGTCTTTAAAGGCTTACAAATGTACACGTGCATACCCCACATTCTCATGCCCAACACAGATAAAGGAACAAAAATCTGTCTTCTGAGAAAAACCTGAACTCTCCTCAGATACTGTAGGTGTCTCATTTCATATTCCTGCTTGAGAATATAAGAGAAGCTCTGAATTGTGATCTTACATTATGCTTCAGAGCAGGCCTTCTTAAAAATACAATTTCCCCCCAAAGGAAATGAAAGAGCTATTTAAAACAAGCAATCAATCCAGACAGAGCTCACCCCAATCTGAAGAACATTTCTTACAATGATGGATAGAAGGAAAAGGAGCAAAGGATTTTTAAAGAATGGATTTAAAGGGAGATTTGGGGCTCATCAGTACTCACTGATTCCAAACATAGAAATTCAATTTGATTTATCATGGAAGGAAAAGATTAATCACTTACAGCAATCTTGAAGTCAGTGTGCTGCCTTCAAAGCTGCTAAATGAGACTCACTGTTAATTACCACTTTCTGCTCAGGGCTGAACTTTTCCACATTATTGAATTGTCTTGCTGTGGAACAAGTCATCTTAAATTCACTTTCTTTTCATTTTATTCTCAAACAAGCTCATAGCTTCCAGAGGTCCTGGACCCATGGTTTTTTGTTTTGTTTTGTTTTGTTTTTTAAGTTAGCACTTTGCAGATGGTAATGACTTCTATACTGCATATATTGTAATCCAGATATCTGATGATTACTTCCATTACTTTGTTTTAGTTTTGGCACTATATGCACAAAAGCCTCATCTTTGCTAAACATCATTTAACTCATTTCTATTCTTCTTATATCTCTAAGCTGTGTCTCATGACTACTCTAAATTTGGCAGTATGCCTTCAATACTACACTTCTGTTACCTATTTTAGTGGTTGATCTCTTGTTTTTGTTTTTGTTTTGCTGTTGTTGTTGCTGTTCTGGTTAGGTTTTTTTTTTTTTTTTTTT
>NW_022196897.1:99948861-99982574 GCF_008632895.1 Mastomys coucha
TTTTTGACACTATTTCTCCTGGTAATGTCATCTCAATGTGGATAGAAAAATAATTTATTGTTTTACTACATAAATCCAGTTGTGTTTTCAGTTAAGGTGTCTTGCTTCCTTCTGGTCTATGCAATGGATCTAAATATTTTCTCTAGCTTTTAATATGAACTTAGTGACAAAATAAATAATGTTAAAAATCATAATGAAAATACAAAATAAAACAAAACTCTGGAAGTAGCAGTCATTTACTCTTTTCTGAGAAGAGAATTTATCTCTACCTGTTCTTGGGACTGCAAATGATATATGGAATCGCCCTTGTTTATACTCCTTTAACCTTTTCTATGACCTAATCTTCTCAATAGTTTTTCAATAAATCTAGTATCACATAAAACTGGAGGGTATAAGAAGAATATAAACCCTAACTTCTACTGCCGCATCATGAAAGTGTTTTTAGATGTCCTGGGCCAGTTGATTTTCCGATGTCCAGTTGAGAGCAGAACAGTGCCTTTGGAAGCTATAAAGTTGCTCCTTGGTCTTCATAAGAATCCATTCCTCCCTGCTACATATGCTATACTTCTTGCAATTTTCAAACAAATACTAAAGACAACTCATAGCTAAACTAGTCCCAAACACTATTTTCAAGTATGAACCATACAAAAGAAAGTCACTGTGACTCCCTTAAATCATAGAGCAGGAATTACATACAGCACGAGTAGGAACCACTCTGACATCGGCAGCTGGTTAGAGTACCAATGTATTTTTGATTCATACCGTCAGAATAGAAGTAGCAAGTCATCTTAGATCTTTCAGTGTTGTCACACAACAAAGTTTATTTTCTACTCATGCTATGTATCCACAGAGATTAAGGCCAGCTCTAGGATTTCTTATCAAAGAGTGGCAATAACCTGGTGATATCCTGTAAGTCTGCTCTATTCTTACAGAAAGCAAAGAACAGGATCACACCTTCTTCAAATTATCAGGAAAATTAGATTATGTTCTGTGACTGAAAAAGACGGAGTTGTTAAATAACACTACACATGATTGTACCTGGCTTGTGCCCTATCTCTACCCTTCTCTGCTCAGCATTTCCCAAGAATTAAAATGTTAAACTTTTCACTTTTCACCATGGACTAAGGCTGCTCTTCAATAACAACAAAAACAATGGAAGCTGAACAATGCTCTACTCAATGATAATTTGGTCTAGGAAGAAATAAAGAAATAAAAGACTTTTTAAAATTTTAATGAAAAGGAAGGTACAACATACCTAAACTTATGGTATACAATGAAAGCAGGGCTAAGAGGAAAATTCATAGCTATGAGTGCCTCCAAAAAGAAACTGGAGGGAGCATACACTAGGTCTCTCAGTTCATGCCATAATATTTGATGCAATTGAACTAGTATGTACTCTTCACCAGGATATCGATGAATGCTTGAATTGTGGTACTTCTATAGTTTACATGGTATTCCTATATGAACTATATAGAAATAATGTATTTTTGACCCTTCAACCACTTAGGAGCACTGGCAAGACAGATGGTGTCAATTCTAGTTTACATAGATGAATAAACAGGATTATAACAAGTTGATTATTAGTACCAAAATCACAATCACAGAATTGGATTAAAAATACACTATCTTTTTATGCTGCAGAGTTATTAGATAAGGTATATGGCTCCTACCTCTTGTATTGCCTTATAAAAAGAGTCCCCAAGGATAGACATTTTTTTCCAGAACCAAAGAGATGAATAAATAAGGAAAACAGTGTTAGTCATTTAGCATGTATGACTAATCAAGTATGGTCTTCTCTCTTGCACTTTTATGTATAAGAGTGACTGCATGATTTTTCTAGCTATTTCTTGAACAATTTAAGGTTGAAGGTGAGGAGGGGCAGGGGTATATTGGTGTGTTTCACTGTCAACCGATTAAAGAGATAGGAGAAGATTGCATAAGACAAAACTGCTTTAAAGCAAAATAAGAATAATGGGGGCTAAAATAAGTCATATATTTGTAATGTTTTTATATTCATAATCAAAGACTGCCTCTTATCTTATGTATACTTTTTATTTTTTATTTTATTTAATCTTTTTTTACACTCCAGACTTTATCCCCCTCCTGGTCCACCCTCTGATTGTTCCCCATTCCATACCTCCTTCCCACCAACCTGTCTCCATGAGGATGTCCATATCCCTCCACCCCACCAGACCTCTAAACTCCCTGGGGCCTCCAGTCTCTTGAGGATTAGGTGTATCTTCTCTGACTGAACCCAGACCTGCAGTCCTCTGCTGCATATGTGTTGGAGGCCTCATACCAGCTGGTGTATGCTGCCGGGTTGGTGGTCCAGTGTCTGAGAGGTCTCAGGGATTCAGGTTAAGTGAGACTGATGCTCTTCTTACTTGCCCTCCTCCTTAGCTTCTTCTAGCTTTTCCCTAATTCAACCAAAGACTATTAAGACATTGCTTTTTGTTTTGGGAGTTTTGTTTGTTTGTTTATTTGTTTTTTCCTGAGAGAGAATCTTGCTATGTTGTTGACATTGATCATAAAGTTGTGCTCATCCATCCCAAGTCTAGAATTAGTGCACCACAGTTCTGATTAAGGCAGATATTTCTAATGTTTACTTTTCAGAGTAAGAAGTTGCCCAAATGTAGGTCAGTTTCATTGCACAGTCACTGGAAACCACTTTGTGGCAAGCATTATGTTAATTCTATGTCCTGAATTTCTTTTTTCAGACAGGTGTCAGTACATTTCAATTATTTTGAATATGAACATGTAGTCACATCACCCAGAGGAGAGGAAGCAGTGTGACTGTGAACTAGGACTCGGCTGCCTTGTGACGTTCCCATCTCCTGTCAACTCTCAAAGGCATGCATTGGACTACAGGAATTCATTGTGGACAGAAACTTCAAGGTGACAGAAAGGGAACAGTTGAAGCATAATGGGAAATTTCAACTAAGAAACTCTCTAAGACAGTTGAAAATGTGAAATGGCCCAGCAACATTTACCCTGGACTATCAATCACTGCCAATCACTAATAAACTTCCTCAGTAACTCAGGCTTGTGGGCAGCATTTTCCCAGGGAGGGCCATCATCTGGTGGGTGTGCAGCACACCTGCAGGCAGGCCTCTTCTAGCATTTGCCTACAGGAAGGTCATTAAAAGGCAGTACAAATTAGGGCAGCTCCCCTAGCAGTAGCAATTAACCTTCAGGAACCTGGCAGGTATAGGTGTATTTTAGGACAGTAAAAACCATTAACCTTCTCATAATTTGCAGTCATGAAGAGTAAGAGAAAAAGCAAGCTTCCCTACAGCATCTTTCTCTTCTTTTTCCATTCCTTATCCCTCCCCTGTGCCATTCCCCTGTGACTCATTCATCTTATGTCTGCCTTTGAGATGTATTGAGTGTCCTATCCATGCTACAAATACCATGTGGGGATGGTTGTAACTTAGTGACGGTTTGTAAAGTCACAATGTAGACAGTGATCAGAGGGTCATACAGATGGTTAACCAGGCCTTACTATTCTGGATCCTCCCTGAAGGATCTAGTCTGAGATGACTTGGTGTTGGTCCTGACATCTTCTGGCCTGATTCCATGTCATGGCAGGTGCCACCATTGCCTGTCACACATACAAGAACCCTGCAGGTGCCTGGTGAATGCACATCCATCTCATCCCTGTACATCTTCTTTTGGAAAAGATGGACACCCACCCCATCTGCAAGGGAGAGCAAACAGTGAGCTGGCTCATCTGTCATACTTATGTCAGGTACAAGCTTTGGATGAATGACACAGCACAGGTCAGAACCTGTGAACAATGGCCCACTTCCTGAAAGCTATAAATTTCTCAATGGGGAAACTTTCCTACATCATTTGAAAATATTGATGTGCAAAGCATAGCATCTTATTTTAAATATTTCTTGAGGCAATCTCTTTGATCTGAGATACCTCTCATTTGGAATATATATATATTCCAAATATATTCTCTCATATATATATATATATATATATATATATATATATATATATATAAAGAGAGAGAGAGAAAGAGAGAGAACATTTTTGGTTCTATTTTATTGTAAATTAATAATGTTTAATTCTAGAAAAGCCAAGAATGAAAATGAAAAGGAAAGTCAATGGATAGTAGGTTTGAAAGTCTTTGTCAAATATCATCAGTATATATTATTTAAAAAACAGAAAGGAAAAATATTCCTTTATTTTAAGAAACTAAGTAGCTCTTAGCAGAGTTTAAAGAAGATTCCTAGGTCATTAGGCATCATTATGAAAATCTAATATGTGACAAT
The DNA here is from genome assembly GCF_008632895.1 of Mastomys coucha. Classification (NCBI taxonomy): domain Eukaryota; kingdom Metazoa; phylum Chordata; class Mammalia; order Rodentia; family Muridae; genus Mastomys; species Mastomys coucha. The sequence continues at coordinate 99,953,145 of NW_022196897.1, forward strand.
GTGTTTGTGATTGTCACAAGTAGACACCTATTTCTATGAAGAAATTCTGAGGAGACAACTGATTCAAGATTTGATGTGGCTTCTGGCACAGGGAAGAGATTCCAGGATTGCCCCCGCCTCTGAGGAAGCCTCTTTAATTTAAATGTGCATGCTGAGATGCAGCTGTGCCGATGAATGCATATTTATTGGACCTGGATAGGAGGCAAATGTGGAACTAATTAAACTATCCTAGTGTCAGCTACTCTGGCCAACATCCCCTCACACAAAAGCTTCACTACTTAAAACATAGTTTGGAAGCAAAAAGCTACCACTCAAGTCTTTTTTGCAAAAGGTGAAAAAAATGCTAAGGCAATTTTATTCAGATTAGAAGGATAAAGGGACTTCAGAGATACCTTAATTTAGTTAAAGCTTTAAGAAATTTTCTTAAAGGAAGAGGTCTGTCTGAAAAAGAGGTTTGCCTATGCGTTGAGACTTTTCTTCTTACTTTCTAAGGTTAAGGAGACAAGTGCCTGCAAGTGTCATTGTACTCTCTTTCTGAACTCTTTCCTCTCCTCAGACCCTGTGATCTCCATTGGAATAATTCACATGAGGCACACAAGGGCATAGTATAGAAGAGAGAGCTCACTGCAGAGTAAGGTGGAACATTCTCAAGAGATGAGATGGACATTGGCCAAAGAGACTATTGTGTCAACCCTTACTTTAGGTAGGCTTTGTACCATTTCTAAATAATCTAGAATATATACTTCCCCTCATGGGTATTTTCCTTTCCAGGTGATTGACAGGTCCATTTATTTTGACTCTTATAGAGAGAGTAATGATATATTTATGTGTTTTATGAGAAAGTTTCCTGCTATTCAGTAATTTTACGACCTTCCATGTAGTTTGGAATAGTATTTTACTTTTATTGTTTAATTGTGTAGTTCTCTCTCTCTGTGTGTGTGTGTGTGTGTATGTGTGTGTGTGTGTGTTTGTGTGTGGGGGTATTTGTGTGTGGGGGTGTGGGTGTGGGTGTGTGTGTGTGCATACAGGTGCTTGAGAGGCCAGAAAAGTGTACCTAATCCCGATAGCTGGCTGTGAGCTGCCTAAGTGGGTGCTAAGAACCAAACTTGGTTAAGAGTGTGCTCTGTAATTGGAAAGGAACCACAGGACTTTCTTCTGCAATGGTAAGAGTCAATCCTAGAGTATTCATCTATCCAACAATATGTATTAAATGCCAACTATGTATCAGAGCATCTTCCTGGCACTGGGACACTGGCAGTGTATAAGATGGAGTACAATAGAGATTTTGTAGAGTTACCATGCTCTCAGCTCTGATAAAAACAATTCCGAGTATTTGACACCTTTGCTAAATGGTGAATGTCAAGATGAATCAAGGATTTGGAATGAGCAAGGAATCAAGCATTGTAGGTTCTGAATTCAGAACCAAGTGCAGGAAGAATGCAATATTCAGGTGAAAACCAAATACTTCAAAGCAAAGACCGAAAGGCCAGAATCACAGACACAATCCCATGCTAAGACTGCCTATTCCATTTTGTGAGGAAAAGAGAAATGTTGGTAAATCCATGTGGAACTGAATTTCCAAGTGATCGTACTTAAGCCCCAATTCACCCACCACCCCAAATGAACCATCTGTGAACTGAATGGAAGTTTTCCATGGGAAATTCTAAACTATTCATATTTGCATAAAATTTACTTCCATTTTCATAATATTATCTTCTGCCATGTATTGGATGTGACATTTTATCACCTTGATACATAATATTATAAACATTTTAAATATAAGATATAAAGATGGAAGATGAAAGCAATGTGAAAGGGAAGTTAGCCCCTCCTACTGGCTGAGTATTAAGAGAATCTTACAGTCAAGACATGAGCCATGTTTATAGTCAAAATACATGCTTTGACTTCTTGTAGTCTATGAAAAATAAACATTCCTTTTTCTGTTCTGATCTAGGTTTGTGCTCTATCCTCTATTAGCCTGTATAATGCAACCCAAAACCATGTTAGGATCTCATTTAATAAAAAAGAGTTTCTTAGACAACAGTAAAGTATAAGAAATATCTTTGTTAAAAATGCATTTTATTTATACTTTGGCAATTTCAAACATGGAAACAATGTGCTTTGATCACATGTAACCCGGCTTCTTCCTACCCCTCCTCTCAGGAACCCAACAGACCCTTCGCCTTCATGCTTTCTCCTTTTAATTTTTTAACCCACTGAACCCAATTAGTGTTGCTTAATACAAGTATACCAAGCATTTAAAATCTGTCTTTTAAAACCCTTTGAATAGAGTTACCCGAAAAGCTTTCCAAATGTTGTACAGCTATGACACTTAATGGTGATTTGCCCTGGAGAACCCACTCTTCCTTCCATCTCTTGATGCCTATGTCTTTAAATCTATGTTAAAAATATTTTTCAAATAATAACCTTTGACTCTGCTTCATACTGATTCACCTTGAGATTATTTTCTTGGGTATTTAAGAATGCTGTGCAGAAGGTTCTGAAATGAATTCCTCAGGTGGAACCTAGAGCACCTAGGGAACCTAACCCTCTGTTACTGCTGAGTTCACTTCTGTCGGCTGAATGTTTGTGTCCCCACTTTCTATAAGTTTATGTTAGGGTCCTGACTTCCAGTGTGCTTTTATTAAGTGCTGGAGCCTTAAGGAACTTATTATGGAGATCAAGCATTCATGAAGGAGGTTAGTATGGCTATGAGAGGTGATGTCGGGCAGCTTGCTTCCACTCTCTGCTCTACTGTGTAGGGGCAAACAAGAGACAGCCATGGTCAATCCAGGGAGATCTACACTAAGAACCTAATACTGATAGCACCCAGATCTCAGATGTCAGTCTTCAGAATTGTGAGAAAGAAGCATTGGGTGTTTAGAACACCAGACGGCTCCTGTTCAGCCTTAGTGGATAAAGCAGTCATGGAGTCATAGACACACTGCAGACCTACATTCTTAAAGCAAGTTTGTATCAGAAGAGAGCCATTTCCATTTTTATGTTTGAAGATCGTAGTTGCAGGTACCCCTATCTTCAAGAGGAGGGTGACTTATCATGGAGTCTCACCAAGGGGAAGAGAAAGAACAGTATGAAAAAGATTGCAGGAAACATGTACATTGTTTATGATGCTGAAATTTGATTTCTCTTCTGGAAAAGAGGAGTGATTTAATGAGAAAAAAATCAAGTTTAGTGGGTTCATAATTGGGCTGGTCCAGGGATGACTTTTGAGGCTTGCTCATTTGCTAGGTCCAGAATATCTCTTTGATTCTTCTATAGTGTCCTCACTTCCTTTGCTTTCTCCTCAGATTTACACATGATCTTATCACTTAAATTGTCCTTTCAAATGTCAGTGAAGATCTCCAAAACTCTACTCATGCTGCCTTTTTAAACAACTTGTTTGTTGCCTTCACATTTCTTCTGGGCTCTGGATCTCATGGCTGAGACTCTGCCTCAAAATTCAGAAATTTAAATGACTCTTCATATGTTTTGAAAAAATTTAAGTGTCTTAGGTAGGGCTTTATGGCTGTGAAGAGACACCATGACCAAGGCCAATCTTAAAGAGGAAAACATTTAATTGGGGCTGGCTTACAGTTTCAGTGGCTTAGTTCATTACCATCATGGTGGGAAGCATGGCAGTGTCCAGGCAGACATGATGCTGGAGAAGGAGCTGAGATTTCTACATCTTCATCTGAAGGCAGCAGAAGGAGATTTTATTCCATTCTGGGTGAAGTTTGAACAAAAGAGATCTCCAAACCTCCCCCACAATGACACACTTCCTCTAACAAGTCTGTATATCCTAATAGTGCCATTCTCTATGAGACAAGCATTCAAACACATGAGTCTATGGGGGCCAACCTTCTTCAACCACCACATTCTACTCCCTCGTGCCCATAGACTTGTTGCCACAACATAATGGAAAACGCATTTAGTCTAACTTTAAAAGTCCCCATAGTCTATCATAGTCTCAACAATGTTTAAAAGTCCAAAGTTCAAAGTCTCTTCTGAGATTCATACAGTCGCTTAAGTGCAAACCTGTATAAAATCAAAATAAAAGCAGATCACATACTTTCAACATATCATGGCACAGGATATACATTAGCATTCCAGAATGTATGGAAGGGAACACAGTAAGGAAACACTAGACCAAAGCAAGACAGAAAACCAGCTGAGAAAATTCCTAACTCTGTATCTTCATGTCTGATGTCAAAATGGTCTTCAGATCTTCAACTCCCTTTAGCTTTGTTGACTGCAACATACTTCTTTCCTCTGGGCTCATTCCTCTCCCTGTTAGCAGCTTTTCTTGACAGGTATATAATGATTCTGGAATCTCCAATACCTTGAGGTCTCCAAGGCTATCCAGGCTTCAAATTCACAGCCTCACACAATAGCCTTTCACAACTTCACACAATGGCCTTTCTGGGCCTCCATGCAGTTATACCACTGCCACATGACTGGCCTCAGCAACTTTCCTTAGTTGTGGAGGGAGATTCCATAACCCCTTTCTTTTATCCCTAATTCTAAAGCCAGAGCCACATGGACAAAGCTACCAAGTTCTGCTCTTTTCTGAGGCTGGAACATGGCCCTCTCATTCAATTAAATATATACCAGATTTCTGTTTTCCTTGCTTTCCTTCACTGCCTAAGTTTTGCTGTCCTGGAACTTGCTCTGTAGACCAGGCTGGCTGTGAGCTCAGAGATTTGCTTGCCTCTGTCTCACGAATGTTGGGATCAAAGGAGTGTACCACCACACCTGGACCTAAGCTTTTCTTTAATTCCTTTTCATAGGATGGAACCTTAGCTTTGGGGGATCTTGCTCCAAAGTCACCAATACCTTAAATCAATTTAATATATTTAACCAGTTTATTTCCTTGAACCCAGGATTTAGCTTCATTCTAATTCCTGGTGCCTCCTGAACACTTGACCATACATTTTGTATTTTTCTTGCTGTTTCATCAAAACATAAGAGTGAAATACAAGACAGAGTCCATACTAGGCTGCTTCAAGTTTTCCTTTGCTTATGCAATTAATTTAATTCTCTCCTCCTTACCTTCAGGCAGACTCTTCAGACAAAGGCAAAAAGCAGCCACATTCTTCACCAAAAAAAAAAAAAAAAAAAAAATCATGAGAATGATTTCTAGGCAACATAGTAAAATTCTTCTCCTCTGAAACTTCTTGAGCTAGAATCTTGCTGCTCAAATCACCCCTCAATACTAATATCTTCCATGTTCCTACTAGGATGACCCATCAAGCCCTGCTTAAAGCATTCTACTGCTTTCCTAATCCAAAGTTCCAAAGTCTACATTCTTCCAAACAGAAGCAATATCAGGCCTATCACAGCAGGAGTTTTATTACTGTGAAGAGACATTAAGACCAAGGCAACTCTTATAAAGGAAAACACTTGATTAGAGATGGCTTACAGTTTCAGAGGCTTAGTCCATTATCATTATGGTGGGAAGCACAGCAAACATGGTACTGGAGAAGTAACTGAGAGCTCTATATCTTGATATGAAGGCAGCAGAAGGACATTGTGTTCCACACTGGGTGGAGCTTGAGCATAGAAGACCCCAAAGCAGTGAAGCTGAAATGATCTAATTGGTGCCCCCTAATGCAATGTTATTCACTTTCTCATAAGAAGGTGAAATAAGGGCACAAAGTTATACAGAAGACATATGACTATGTACAACCAGAGAAAAGATGAAATAGACATTATGCACTAAGGGATCATGCCTCAGTAGAAAGCCTTTCTGTTAATGAGTGATCCTACATTTATAAGCTCCAACCTATGATAAAATAAATCTCTGTTCATCATATATGCAGTTTGTGGCACTTTCTTTTGACTTTCCTAACAAATGTTTCATTTTGTTTTTCCTACTCACCCCAAGTTCAGCTCCTACCCAAGGCTTCATGCTTAGCTTTGTTAACCTCATCCAACTCCATGTGATTGCTCTCTTTATGAAATGCTCCTCAACCATGTGGCATGGTTATATGTCAGGGTGAAAGTGAAAAACTATTACTATTCACAATTTCATATGGCTCATCCTCACATACGTGCATTATATATTCTCTCTCTGGAACATCAATACTGTATTCCTTCATACACACACACACACACACACACACACACAGAGAGAGAGAGAGAGAGAGAGAGAGAGAGAGAGAGAGAGAGAGAGAGAGAGAGAGAGAGAGAGAGAGAGTGCTTAATACATACCCACAAGACTATACCAGAGGAACCTTGTAATGCCTTCATAATAGGATACAGTGTTTATGTCTATCTAAGGAAACCTCTAGGCTTAAAGCATTGCTATATTTTTGAGCCTCACCTCTCCATCCTCTGCCTCTGTTTCTCTCTCTCTCTCTCTCTCTCTCTCTCTCTCTCTCTCTCTCTCTGTATTCCTCTATTTCTCTCTTTCTTTCTACACACACACACACACACACACACACACATGCACCCCTCCCCACACCATATGTACACACCACATTATAATCACTGCTCCTCTAGAGTGTCTTGCTCTCTCTGCTACCTTCCAGTATCTAGGTGTGTTTTAACATTGCAATGCAGTGTGGTTCATGTGGTCCCTTCATTGCCCCCAAATTAGTTACAAGTGGTGACTCCATCCCCACCTGACTTGTTTAATCAAAATCTCATTTTAGAAAGATCTCCAGGTGATTCTTACACAAATTAAAATGGGAGAAGGCCTGCCTTAGAATATGCTGGTCTTTATGGCCAGGGGAATTTTTCTTAGTCTACACAAAGATTATATCATTTTATTTCCCTTTGGCATTGGGAAAGTGAAAGTAGGCCCAATTTCCTAAAGACTTACCAAAATAGAGCATTATCCTCAATTTTAAAAAGCTGATCTCTGGATAAAACAATGTTTTGAAGGTGTTGGTCTCTGTGTGAGCTGGTGAAGAGCTCTGGTAATAGCTGTTCATGAATTGTCTATTATGGCTTTGGCATATTTTTTTTTAATTATTCAAGTACATTTTGTCATAATCTTTTGTTATTGCAAGGTGAGAAACTCCCTAGAATCTTATTTATACTAAATTTGTATTGAAGAATTTTTCAGGATTCCTGATAACATGATTTGACATTATGTAGAATTCAAAGAATAAATTGTTTTCCCCTCAGATGTTTCTAGCTAGCTACACAACCCACAACTCTTTGCCTAAGTTTGGAAATCATTTGAGGAAAATGATAGCTAATGATAATTTTGTAGTGAGCACTGTAGTAATTGATATACAATGGAAACTTGGTAGGTGATGCTAAATCGAACTGGAGAACAGAGAACTTATTAAAGCATGAGACTGTTCAGTAGCTTCCTCATTAAGTGTGATAACTATAACACACACACACACATGCACACACACAAGGACATGCACATACATGCCTGTGTACACATGCATGCAGAGATGCAGAGTTTCTACAGAGCCAAGTTGGGGCCCTTCTTATCATTCGAAATGATTAGGCTGCTGGTTGTGGAGATCTGGGCGACCTGGGAGGTGGCTTGACAAGGTGACTCAGGTCACAGCAGGATAACAAGCAGCAGAAGAAAGAGCTATGAGCTATTTCAAAAAATAAATAAACAGCCCTGATCATGCTCCTGAAGTCGGCTGCTTCACTGTGCACTTGGGTAAGCTGTGCTTGTCTTCCGGGTTTCCCTTTGTTTATGAGGTTTGCTAAGTCCTTGCCTGTTGATGGTGTAATTTGCTAAGCCAGACAAGCAGGTACTGTACACAATAAGTTCTTCTAAATATAAGGGGTGATTAATCAACGAAAATCAAACTGTGAGCCCCAGTACCACTTCTTCCTGGCTGGTCCCAGACTCCCAGCTTGTTTATTTAGTGTCACCTATAGTCTGTCATGGCTGACCTAAAACTATCAGGAACAGCCACAATGGCAGCCAAGCATAAACAAAAACCTGAACTGAAGGTGCAGAGGGACTGCCATTCCACAGATAAGATCTATTGCTATAATAGCCCTTGATTATGAAGACCAAAGGAGAAAAAGCACCAACTACACAGACACGTTCTGTTTATTTATATATGAAGAGGGAGGAGGGGAGCAAATCATGTTCAGAGAGGGAGGGAAGGGGAATAAGGTTTCCTTACATGTCAGTGTTTCTGGCTTTATAAAGCAAGATTCTGTGATAGCAGGGGCTGCCTCAAGTTTCCTTTGTTTGTGTATTGACATTTTGCAATACTTAAAAAACATTGCATGCTGAGGGCAGAGATAGCAACAAAAAGAGGAATGGAGGCGGGAAACCTGCCAGGCTGTTACCCAGGGAAGGAATGTTTTCCTCTTCTGCATAACTATTCTAACTAAGCTGCATATTTAAGCTTTTGAATAGGCTTTTATATAAAGTTATGGACTTCGAATTTGTGCTTTTTTGTGAACAGGCTCAACTAACCTGTGGAAATGTGCAAACTACATGCTTAACATGCAATGAGAAGTCCCTGGCAGTGGCCATATACTTCAGAGACTTTTTACATTTCCCATCAAAGTGTTTAATTTATATAGTCTGAGAAATGCTTGGAGAGTTATCTGGAGGTGCTTCCTGTCAGCGTGTGATGGACGGAAACATTGTCTTCAGACTCAGTCTGGTCACTGCCTCAAGATGGACCATGGGAAGATTGTTTTCAACCTCAAAAAGCCTCACAAATTCTGGAATGCAATGGAAATAGATCTCTTCATTGTTTGTAGGTGCTATGCTGCTGTTGCTCATGTTCAAGGGGTCAAATTCGTCCATTTAATGGAGAAGTGTGCTTCTCTGAGCAGCATCCCATTTATAGCCAGTGTAAGAGGAAGGGGATTTGGAGGCAGGTGCTTCCAACAGGACACTGCTATTGAGGACTACTGCTCATTGTTCTCTGTTAGTCAATTACTAGGACAAATAGCCACGAGAAGTTCTTCCCATTCTATTCCCTCCAGCCTATGCAGTACATTTCACTCGAGGAGTGAAGTCTACTGCTTTATCACATAGCAGTGCTCAAAGGGAAATTGCTGCTTAGGTGCTTAACCCTGAATGCATCCATTTTGGTATACTGGCATTGCCTGGGGCTGATAGATAAATTTCAGCAAAGCACACCTGGGCTCCAAGGACTGGGGAAATCAATTCTCTGAAGCCCTAGTGGAGCTAAAAGTTTCTGCCTAGGCAGGGCAGAGAATGAAGGCTGGAGTTATCAAGTGCCTTGGCTGTAAAGGTGAAACATTTTGTCAACCACAATGAAAAGTCCTAACTGGGCTCAGTTGCTTTAAGGGCACAGAGTTCATGTCTTCTCTTTCTTGGATGTTTTATGTTTTGTGGTAATGAAAAGTATTTGGGGAAGTTTGACATCAGTGCTAGGCCTAGGTGTGCAATAGTCAAATAAAGGTCATGGCAACTTCGACTAAACTCAGTGCTTAGTGCCAATCTAATACCAGTGGTGTGAGGGCAGCTTCAGCTCATAGCTACAGCTTTTCTGAGTTCCTGTTTCTACGTCAACACTCTTCTAATGGTTATTGGCTCATGCACATATTAGCTGGAATCAGCATTTTATTCTTTATGGCTGAATAGCATTCCATTGTATGGACACACCACACTTAAGGTTTTTTTTTTTTTTTTTAAATCAGGTAATAGAAATTTGCAGTTTGGGTCACCTTGATAATGTTGCTACTTTAATTTACAGTGGGGACTAAAGACTTGAAAACAAGACAGTTAATTTCTGCTTTCTTCTAAGTTTAAGTTCTCCATACTAAATATTCTGTGTATGAATGGAGTTTACACTTAAAATAATTACATGGACAACTATGTAATGCAGCATATATATTGATTTGATATATATTAGTTTATATATTGTATATACTTTATCCTTATATGGAAGGCTATCAGTAGAAACATATTTTGACAATGCTATAAAATAGTCGTTTCTTGAATGTGGATCAGGTTTGTAAGACTAACTCAGCCCATATCCTAAATGTAAAATGGGCTATTTTGCCTGAGCATGTTAGTAAAAACTAAATGTGTCTTATTTTAAAGTGAAGAAGACTTGAAAACAGAACAAACCTTAATGAAAAGCATGAAATGAGTAACCTTGACAGTAGAATGGTGAATCACTCAGATAATTGTTCTTCAGGTGGTTGACTGCTGATAGACTGTTTATGGGGCTGGATTCAATTCTAATAATAATTCAATAATTATAATTATTCAATTATATTATTCAATAATAATAATTCAATTATTAGGACATGTAAAAATTTGAAGGCTAAATGCTTTTAAAAGCATGGTTACATGAAAGAATATTGTTGGAGATAAGTACGAGTGTTGGATTTGTTTATAAGTAAATCCTATTGGTCATGCTGCCAGTAGAGAAGAGATCGTTGGGTTTGTTTTTGATCTATTGATTGTAATCACATTATTTTTCATAGGTAAGAAAGAGTAAAATGGGGATGCAGTCACAGAAAGGATGGACTGAACTTTGCCTCAAATTAAGAGAACTCCTCCTCTCCTAGCTCTCTACTTAGGCTCCATTTTTCTGCTCCCCAAATTTTATAGTTAGTTTACATGTTATATTCCCATACAATACTTAATTAAAGGGAGGTTTAAAACCCACAAGAAATTGAATGAAGAAAATAAAAATCCCAGCGAGAGATGAGCAAGTATGTTTTGGAAAATATTACATTTTAGACAAGTCAATATTTAGACGTTTCTACAGGTAAATAATAGGAGACAGGAAGATAACAGGTGCCATTATGGTCAGTGGTTGGGTTAGAGACATCTTTTTCAGACAGGGCCTGTGGCACCAGAGAAACCAACACAGACTCTGTAAGATGTTTGAGATTGTCTCATCTAAAAGATTGACTAGGGTGTTGGAGACCACATATCCTACTCAGATAGAGAGTTACTGTCATGTCTTAAAGGCATGATCATTGTGTGGAAGGCTTATATGCTTTTGCAGGATAGAAGATCAATTTGCATGAAGCAAATTAACTGTGTAGGCCTGAAAAGATGCATCCTCCATCAACCAGAAGATGGATGGACAAAACCTCCATAGGAAGGAACCGCAAGTTTCCATATGCAAAAATAGTTAACAATCAACACTAATTTTAGAGCTTTTAGAAACATACATTTGTTTGTATGAATGTGGAGAGGGTTGTTTGTACACATTGATATCGGGGTATGCATGTGTGCAGATCAGAGGACAATTTGCAGAAATGGGTTCTTTCCTCCTACTATGCAGGTTCTAGGTTTCTATCTCTGGTCTTCCAGGTTGGAAGCAAGTGCCTTTACCTACTGAGCAACTTTGCTGGACTCCAATTTTGAAAGAGCATCTATTTCTCTGCTTATGTGATATTGGGATTTGTAATGATAGTGCTATCATTATTTTTATTCCAGAAATGAAGTTTCTGGAGAGCTGTATTAGCAGATTATTTGTGCTCATTGGGAATCAGCAAGGATGTCAGAGCAAATCAATCCAGTAAGCACAAGAAAGCAACACAAAATTATTGTAAGAACAAATGGAAACCAGGGAAGGGGACTTAGAAAGGAGTTAAAGCACAGAACTAGAAAGTTTCTCTGTCTGTTTGTATTCCTGCTGCATTCTGTCTTTTCCCCTCTCTTTGTCTCTCTGTCTTTCTGTCGGTCTCTGTCGGTCTTGTCTCTCTCTCTTGCTGGAGGAGGTATGTTTCTGGGGACCTACTTTCAGAGTTTAGCACTTCACCCCCCTTTCTCTCCCTCCCTCCCTCTCTCTCTCCCTCTCTCCCTCCCTCCCTCCCTCCCCAGGCCTGTATGAACCTTTTTCCACTTCTAGGTTTCCATCTCAGAGACTGTAAGTTCAAATTCCATTGCCTAGGAGAAGGAAAACTATTGAACTGAGATTGAAGGGCTAGCACCTTCCTGACCTATTCGAACATCGCCAAGAGATACAGTTACAAACAAAATGACTGTTAACGTGTTCACTATCATGGTGGGGAACTAGGAATGTAGGAGCTCAGGCAATGACATATGGCATACTTTGTATGATGTGAACAGAATATCAAAGTATAGGTAGCAAACTAATTTCAAGTAAGTCACATAGAATGAGCCAGAAAGTGATTTGTTCTACTCCAGACGATAGAATGCAAACCACACTAGATGCCCTGTGCTTAGAGACCGCTCCTCCACTAAGGACCCATGGACAGAAAACCCAGCACAGACTCTGTCAAGATGTTTGAGATTGCTATGTACTCAGGCAAATGTCTTACATAAAGATCTATAAGTAGCTATACTGTATCCCTGCCCCAGAAATCCCTGTATGTGGTTACTATAAACATAAAAATATTGACTTATGTGTATTTTTTTTCTTCAAAGTAAAAATCAAAGCATACATTCTTAAGGGAGAGCATGGGAGATATTGTTTACCAATCTTTTGAATACATACTCCAACCAGGGGGGAAAATCAATTTCTTTTCAGTTGTCTTTATTAAAAGTCTTGTGAGGTCTTCAACAAAGAGCTGCTGGTTTGAGCGACTTCAGACCCAAGTAACTATTTATTCATGGGCAGCCTATAAAAGTGCAAGAGAGCACAGCAGTTGGGAGGTTGTGGAGTGCCTGAGAAAATTCTTAGAGTGCGCGATCTTGTCTTCTCCTCATACACTGAGGAATAAAGTTCACATAGGCTTTGTTCTTAGCAGTCAGCAGTCTATAAATACTCAAATAAAAGCCATCATATGAGCTAACGCTTTTCTAGAAAATTCCTGCCATAGGATTTTTATATTTATTAAAAATAAACCCCAAGATTCAGTTTCCCTCCTTTTGTCTGTTTTGGCCTCATTGTTACGTACATGTATTTAGCTGTCTCCCTTTTTAGGCATGAAAGTCCTTATTTTTCAAAAACAAACATAAAATCAAAACCAAACACATATGGCTTTATAGTAAGGGCTTGATATGTGACTGTTGCTCATTAAAAGTGAGGATTTACTATTTGTTCTAGAAGATAGACATTTTGTTGAAAGAATCATTTTAATTTAGGGACTCAGGAGTTTATTCATAGATGAAGGTACCTTAAATGTATAAGGTAGAAGAAATCACCAGTAAAGAGATACCATGGTCTAAATCATGGACTGGAGTTGGATTAGTGTAAACAATTTAAGCTAATGATGTGTGTCAGAGACACAGCTAGGCAATATGGAAGGCTTTTAAAGTGTCGGCAATAGGGAAAGCTTGACAATAGCAGAGACTGTCAAAAATGGAGTGCGCTGCCTGGAGAGGGCTAGGGATTTTTTTTAAGTGGCTATCCAAGCTGAAGCTATGAAAAGCAATCTTAAAATTATTGGGGAGAAATGAGCATTGTTTAGTGCTTTACAGAAAATTTTATAAAAAGAGTAAAGCCATCTTACTGTCAGTTACAAACATATGGTAAAATAAAAAAAAATGTCATATCTATGTGAAACACTCAGAATTTTAAAAACATTGTTTTTTTTTTTTTAATTTGCAAAAGTAGTTTAACAGTGTTTTTCTTCTTGTATAATTTACCACATAGAGGGGGGAATCTTTCTTTTGCATTGGCATATTGTCATACTTCTTTTTAAGTTTTGATCAGCTTCCAACATCTTATCCTTCAAGCTTGCAATGTCACAAAAGATCTCTGAGAGATTCTGTAATGTGAGGCTGTTTGTTGGCATCACTTCCTCTGGGACATCTTCATCTTTTTTGTCAGAACCACTTCCTTCATTTATGTTGATAAGTTCACCTTCACAAGTCCCTCCAGTGGAATATTCTGAGTCTCTTAAAGTACCCATGTGCTATGGACTAAATGTTCATGTTCCTCCTGAATTCACATGTTCCAATCCTAGCTCCCAATGTGTTGGGATTTGGTGTGAGATCCCGGGAAGGTAGTGGGATCCTTATGGACAGGATTAGTGCTGTTCTAGAAATTGCCTCAGAACTTTGTTAACCTTCTTTCCATCACAAGAAGATTGGCATGTTGTGCTTTGTTACTGTTATTATTGCTACTATTAGTACTTTACATTTTTCTCATTATCAGAGAAGTGAATTCTTTCTCATATGATAAATTTCTCTGTGGATCCGTCTTGTGAGAAGCCTTCTCAGCCTTTTCTCATTTTTCTATTCTTATGCACTCTTCCTCTTGTGGGTATACAGAAGTTTTGAACTTTGAATGAACACCTTGTTTGTGTTATGAATATGTTTTCTCAGTCCATCTTGCTTTCCTCACTTTCTTACTGCTCTATCTGATGAAAATCAGCTTCTAATTACAATACCTTCGAAATCCTTAATTATTTCCTGTACAATGGAATGTTTTTCTGCCTTAAATTTTTGTCTTATTCCAACAAGCTCCGGAAGAAACTTCCTCTGCCTTCGTTTAGAAGTTTGTTGCTCCTCTTAAATTTAGATCTACCTTGAATGAAATTTAGTGTATGAAAGGAAGAGTAGAGATCAAGACTAGGTTTTCCGGCATTGATCTTCAGTTGGCTCTGGAGATCAGCCTTTCCTAACTGGCTGCCCTGTCACCATTGTCACGAAGCAGGTGTCCAGTCCCTACAGCCCCGTTTCTGGTCTCTGTTGCTTTAGTGGTATTTTTTTTTTATTATTGCTATACAAGCAACACTATTTTAAGAATTGTAGTTTTGTAGTGGTGTTATACATATGCATATGCTGTTATATAACTCTTTTATCTTTAAGTTTGTCTTAGATTTATTTTGTTGGAGTTCTAAACAGAGTAATAAGGAGACAGTAAATAGCACTGGCATCCAGTGCTTTCTTCCTGATGGGAACGACCTCTCAACTTCCTATGCTTACGACTACCCTGCCATAATGGAATATACCCCCAAAGTGTGAGCTGAAATAAACCCTTCCATTCCTCCCTTAACTTGTATTTGTTAGGCATTTTCTCCCAGTAACAATAAAACAGAATATAGCACCCTGGAGCTAATGTGATCCTAACTTAAGAGCTAAGATAATGGTAAGAAAGCAGAGCAAGATGATGAGAAGTAACACAGTCTTAAACTTTAGCCCAGGTTGTTCCCATCATAGGTACACAGTAATTGCTTTAGTATGAGGTTCATTCAGAACGGTAGTCAATTGATAGGTCTGTTGCCAATAGTAAATGATGCTTATTAGACAGTCCCATCATCGTTCTCCACCGACAAGGCTGCCATATGTAGCTGGGGTGTTTTTGGCAATGTTACAGAATAGGGCTGCTGCTTTGAGTACATCTGTATCCAATACAGACTGCAGAGGGCCTTTTTTATTTTCATTTCCTAGTATAGGGCTCAGACACTTTCTCTCCAGCAACCCTCTATCCCGGCTCCTCCCATTCATTATTCAGAATTTGCCTGAAGCATTAAGACTAGAGGGAGAAATCCTAGGACAGCTACTGAGAGCCCCAAATTATAAAACTAAAAGATGGTTGGTTGTGGCTAAGTTTCCTGTTATAGGATGCACTCCACTGCACTTTAGGAAAAATGTCATGCTGAGTTGCTCTTTTTCAAACTCAATTCTTACCTGCTGTCATTCCTCTCAGCCAAATTCTAATGACTCCGGAAAGAACGGAACAGGTGCACCTGAAACCACCCAGGGATTCTAATACTTTAGACTCCCCCAGAATCTGGCTGCCAAAGGAAAATCCTGAAGAAATGGGTCACGAGGCAAACTAAGGTGACGCTGTGGGGCTAGCAAGCTGCTCTGTACAAGGCAAGCAAAGGGAACTGTTTAATGAGAACAGGCTTGTGCGGATCTGATGCCAAGCATTTGGAAGACTCAGAGGGTCTGCATGACATTGCATGGAGTGACATTATCTGGTTGGAGAGTTTTAGTAATGGAAATGTAAATCTTGCTACTGCAAAAACCCTGGAGACTCTACAGGACCAGCAGTGTGACTCCTTCCATGAGCCAGGCCTCCAGACCTCAGGCTGTTACAAGGCATGGAGAGCAGTTGTTAAATTGGAGGAGAGGGAAGGAGGGGGTAGGAAAAGAAAGAAAAAGGGAACCATGTGATTTGTGTTAAGTGCGAAGTCTTCTGAGCACTCCGTAGTACCATGGCATTGGGATGGCGTATAGATGCTTTAGTAAACATTGTTGATTGTCACGGTGACAAGACAGGCTGTCAAGCCTTGCCTTAGAACTACTTCGGCACATAAGGTCCCTGCTGTTGCTGTGGGTTGTCAAGAGCTAGGGTGGATTCTTAGTGAAAATATTTCTATACATTTAGAAGCATTTTAGCAATCTAGGTGAACGACTAGTTAGCTGCTTTACACTTAATTGTCTTGGTTTTATGAATTACTTTTCAGTCACTCATTTCCACTTTAATGTGCCTTGAGCAGTCTCTACGCCTCCACCATCTTTGAATTTTCTGCATTCTGGGCTGACAAGATAAAGACAACAAAGAGTCTTCAAGATAAAGTATTAGAGTTTACTACATATCTTTCCAGGTGAGCTTTTCACCCGACGTCATCTCGGATTTTAATAACTAATTTAATCTAAACAATGATATCTGTGCAAACACTGCTAGTGCTGTTCCCACCTAATCTACAAAGAAGACTGGAATCAGTGAATTTAGGAGGCTTTTTGGGAATCATCTGTCCTGAATAATCACCAGGATCATTTTTATTGCCAGGACCCATCCCTGAGGCAGTTTACAAAAGCAAAATGCCATAAAAGCTTATACCTACGTACAGGAAGTGCTGCTCAGTGGTTGGTTCAGGTCCATCCAAGCTTCTTGTGTGCAATGCTACAAAGCAATTCTACTGACTTCTATCATGATTGGTTTATAAGGGCAGAGAACACAACAGAATATGGAATCAACTTGGGCACAAGAAAGTTTCCTAGTAAGAGCAGACACAAGATAGTAGTAGTAAAAGCACAAACTGGCAGCCAGGTAGCAGTTTCCTAGGTCTTAACATTTATAATATCACATCATAATGAAGATTAGCAATTTTCCTTTTCTTCCTTCTGGGTTGTGTTGCTTTAGAACACTTCAAGCTGATTTCAAGTCTGGAGAAGAGTTGGTCCCCACCCCATTTTAAAGACAGTTTCTTCATCTTCTGAACAGGAGCAATCTTTCATATCTCTTTACATTACGGGGAAGTCGTGCCTCAGCTCCCAGAATTTAGCCCAAGCTCTTAGTTGTAGATGCTGTCCTCTCTGGTTTCCCTTCTTCCTTCTCCACGGCTCTCTTTTTAGCCAATTAGTGTTCACTGATTAGGAGATTACAACGCTCTTATTATTTTTACCTCATAAATGTAATTTCTTGGATGTTTTGCTTATCATGAGAAAGGTCTAAGAGCAAAACAGATTTCTTTCATATATGTTTAAGGATCTCATGTACTTAAATCAAGTAGGTATTTAAGCTTGGAAACCAGTATGGTACAACATATTCATTGGCAGAAAAATGACACGAGTAGGAAGTAGAAATCCACATAGACCTGTTATTGATAAGAGTTTTATTAACAAACAAAGACATCAGAAAACATACAAACACCACACACACATACCACCACCACCAACAACAACCTCCACTAAGGTAGCTAGGGTCATATTTTGTCAAGATTAGCAGTTTCTCACTAATCCATAGCTGATCTCTAGGCAGGATGGTGGCTATGGGTTGCTTTGTTGGCTGAGAATCCTGCAGCTTCCTGATTGCTAACGTGCAATTACTTTATACCTGTCTGACTAGCTGCATGGCCTCCCTTTCCCTTGTCATCTCTTGTGTGCAATAATAAGACAACTCAAGAATTGTTTCAGAGATGGATTTGAACTGGAAAAATAGGGGAGGAAGAGTGAGGGTTGTGGGCCACAAGGAGAGCTGGTGGGAAAGTAAGTGGAGATTATCACTGGAGCTATGAGAGGCAGGCAAACCACTGTGCCATGGTCACCACTCCTGTGTGCTTCCGGACTCCCCTTCTGATTATTGATTTGTATTCCTACCATCTACTCTCATGGGGTGTGGATTTGTCTTCATGCTTTTCACATGAAGTTTGGTTAAACTAGAAAAAAGATGGATTGTATGTTAGTCTGATCTTGTTAGCATTGTCTTGATTTGTAGTTTACCTCGCTATGCTCCATATTTAAGGACTTACACAAAGCCTATAGAAACCTTTGCTTCAGCAAATGAGATCTCATTCAGTCTTGAAGTACACATTTAATCCAACTTTTCAGAGACAAGTGGGAGCTGAGTTGAATATGAACAGCACCTAAGTGATAATAGTGCAAACTACTTTGAAATAGTCACATCTCTTCAATATATTCTCATGGATAGATGTTTTCAACTCTATTAGGACAATCTTCTGGGTTATTCAACCAGCTGGGTTTTAATGAATCACAGAGTCTATCATCATTTTCAGCTTTATCACACATTTAAGTGGTTTCAATATAAATAAATATATGCATTTTCCTGAGGTGAGGAATGATAAATACTTGTTTGTTTGAGAATCAAGTTCTAGAAATCATATCTTCTTTCTTGAATGAGGTTAAAGACATTAGCATATTGTCCTTGAATACCCTACTAACCTTTTTTTTAAAAAAATAGGTTAGTCTTGGTAAAGGTTAGTTTTAGTTTCTATTGTTTGGGGAAAACAAATCACACTGTGGTAGGGTAATGGATCAATTAAAGGAACTCTGGATAAAGAATCATTTTAAAGGAACTCCCAATATTTCAAAGCAAAACTGCAGGAGGGGTCACTTTAGTTTGGCCGTTTTACAGGAGGGAAAGGGGTGAGATCAACACATTTAGGAAGCCACATGGCCAAACGGAGTTGTTTAAAGGACACTGTTTATGAGCATGCATATCCTTCTGTGTTGTATTTACACTTTAATGTATTTTACTTGCATGCCATCTTGTCTACTATCAAAATGGCTTAGACATCAAGAAGAATAAAATTCCCTCCTTTCTCTCTGGGTGAGGGGGTGTGGCTATAGACTAAGCATCCGCTCCTTATGATTGGGAGAGAGAACAGATAGATGGTGTGTTGCTGAGTGCTGAGCCCTAGCTGATGGCTTTTTTCTTGACAAGATATTAATCAGTTTTATGGAGAGAACCAAAGCCACAGTCTGTTCTAAGATAAAGATAAGAGGAGGCCCCCCCACAACTCACATATCCTTCAGTCCTCATTAGAACACTCTTGCCCCTGTATGGAGGTAAGTGTGCCATGTCTCATGTCCTAGAATACTGTGCTAATCTGCACCCCAGCATACTTAGGACCAGAGGACCTTGCCAAGTAGAAGGAAAGGAGCTCTCATACCTTGTGTGTTGACTGGGCCAAGCCCTTTAAGCCACCTTCAGCTGAGCTGAGCAACAAGTGGAAAATTCTTTGTCACAATTCTTGTTTTACAGTTACAAAACTCATAAAGAAATACCTACTTCAGTTTGTTAGATTTCCATTAATCTACTTGTCTGTGGTTTAGTTGTTTATGTGTCTAGGTAATTTAGTTACATGTATAGTACTTACAAGTGTGTTTTTTCCCAGTATTTTTTATATTAAAATATTCATCCTTCAGTCGTCTACATAGGATATAATATTGAATGCAGAATCAGATGCTAAGAAGTTGTGCACCAAAGGCTATTATATTTTTTTATGTGGTAATTTTAAGGAACAATTCATACTCAAAGTAATGTTTTTGTTATTTACCCACTTTGAGAAATATTACCAACCTTCACTGTGCTGACTAGATCTTTACAACTTAAAACTATATTATAAACTAATAAAGTAATATTTCATGAACAATAATAGATGAAAACTATGAACATAAATGGATATCTTTGCTATAAAAGTAAATAATTACCAAGTGCTTTTTTTTATTTCCTAACAAATTTATATCTACAGGAGGTCCAAATCTTCAAGTCAAATAGAAGACCTTCTAGAAAATACCATTTATTACATAGAAAAATCAAGAACACCCCAGGTCCTTTCTGAAACAAAGGGGGTCTTGCTGTATTTCTATTTTTAATTTAATTTATTTTTTATTAGATATTTTCTTTATTTATATTGCAAATTTTATCCCCTCTAAAGCCCCTCCTATCCCATCCCCTCTCTCCCTGCTCACTAACTTACCTGCTCCCGCTTCCCTGTCCTGGCATTCCCCTACACTGGGACATCAAGCCTTCATGACACCAAGAGCCTCTCCTCTTATTGATGTCCCACAAGGCCATCCTCTGCTACATATACATCTGGAGACATGGGTCCCTCTATATGTACTCTTTGGTTGGTGGTTTAGACCCTGGGAGCTCTGGGGCTACTGGTTGGTTCATATTGTTGTTCCTCCTATGGAGCTGCAAACCCCTTCAGCTCCTTGGGTTCTTTCTCTAGCTTCTTCATTGGGGACTTGTACTCAGTTCAATGGATGGCTATGAACATCCACTTTTGTATTTGTCAGGCACTGGCAGAGCCTCTCAGGAAACAGCTATATCAGGCTTCTGTCAGTAAGCACTTGTTGGCATCCACAATAGTGTCTAGGGTGGGTGACTGTGTATGGGATAGATCCCCAGGTGGGACAGTCATTGGATGGCCTTTCCTTCAGTTTCTGCCCCAAACTTTGTCTCTGTATTTCCTACCATGAATATTTTGACCTCCCTTCTAAGAAAGACTGAAGTATCCACACTTTGGTCTTCCTTCTTCTTGAGCTTCATGTGGTCTGTGAATTGTATCTTGAGTATTTCTATAATGCCAGTCACTGTCACTCTTCTACCCTTCAGCACTGTTATGGTCACTTTCAAGGAATGTCTTGTGCAGGAGAGCCCTCATCAAACAGTGACTAACACAGCTGCTAATGGCTCAGCTAACCTCTATTCCTCCTCTTTGCCTCATATTCCCTGGTGCTACAGATTTCACAGAGGGACTGTGAAGTGAGAGTGGAAAAGAGAGAGGGGACAGAGAGAGAGAGAGAGAGAGAGAGAGAGAGAGAGAGAGAGAGAGAGAGAGAGGAGAGAGAGAGAGAGAGAGAGAGACCCTATAACACCATCATCTTTCCATTAAATGCAGTGGAAAAGCCTTATCAATCCATGCATTCTTCTTTATGTTATATTTAGGTCTGGAAATTCTTTGACAGAATTGTTTTTGGCGATTTTAGAAAGCTCGCATAAAAATGAAAAGCTGAATGTTCACTATTCCTCATGGGCTGCTATTTGCCTCTCATGCTGCTCCCATTTAACCACTGCCGGATATCTGCTGAAGAAATATTTGTTTCTGTGAACAGACTGACCTTTCCTTGAATGGCCCCTCTAAGGAGACATACCAGACCTGAAACTGACCCAAACGAGTTGCCAGAAAATTAAGTATGACTCAGTATGATTAAATGTATCCAGTTGAATCCACTGCCTCCCTCCAGGTCTGTCTTCCTTTAACTCCCTCTTTCCTACCATGCTAGCACCTTTCCCCCCCAAATCTAAGGGTAATTCTCATCACTTTCCTTCCTCTCCAACTCAATTCATCAGAAGCTGAGCTGAAATTATATTACATATGCATCCATTTACCTACTCTCACCAATACCATTGCAATACTCTGAGCTCAAAGCATCTCCTGTTTGCATCTTTCAACTGGCTTCTAACTGCTTGTCCTACTCCTACCCTTGTTCTTCTTCAGTGTGTTCTTCACATGGCAACAGCCATCATGGTGTTTTTGTCTTCTTGCACAGAAGTCCCCTGAAACTTGCCATTTAACTCAGAATGAACAGGCCAATTGATAGTGACCAAAAGGTCTATGAATGCTTTGACTTCTGCATCCCTCCCCAGCTTTCCAATTTAATCTAATGCCTGCTATATACCCTGCACTGTCCCGAGTGAAGGAAACTCAGTATTTGAGACAGTCTAGATTATTGCTTACACTCATTTCAAGAAATGAAAATAGACTACAAAGAGAAATTAAAAAAGAGTCTCTTTTGGATTAAGCCACAAAGTTTAGATTCACTTGGAAGGTGGCACTTGGGTGTAACGAGTGTGTGTGTGTGTGTGTGTGTGTTTGTACTTCTGAAACATCTTTATTCTTTTATAGGAAAATTCTAAGGTTCATTTGGTTATTTTATTTATTTGCATTTCAAATGTTATTCCCCTTCCTAGTTTCCCCTCTACAAATCCCCATCCTCTTCCTTCTCCCCCTGCCTCTATGAGGGTGCTCCCCAACCTACCCACCCACTCCGCCTGACTGCCCTAGTGTTCCCCTATGCTGTGTCATCAAGGGTCCACAGGACCAAAGGGCTCCCCTTCCATTGATGCCAGATAAGGCAATTCTGTGCAGCTGGAGCCATGGGTTCCCCCCATGTGTATTCTGTGGTTGATGTTTTAGTCCCTGGGATCTTTGTGATGTCTAGTTGGTTGATATTATTGTTCTTCCTATGG
This sequence comes from Mastomys coucha, assembly GCF_008632895.1. Lineage (NCBI taxonomy): Eukaryota > Metazoa > Chordata > Mammalia > Rodentia > Muridae > Mastomys > Mastomys coucha. The sequence goes on from NW_022196897.1 coordinate 99,975,449, forward strand.
GGTTGCAAATCTCTTCAGCTCCTTCAGTCTTTTCCTTAACTCCTCCAGTTGTGGTGGGCAAAACTTTGAAAGGCAACATGAAGCTTATCATGTGGCTATCTGAAGGATGTTAAAAAAGCCACTGGATAGCTTATATGGAGACTTGTCCAAGAGATGGCTAACTGTCACGAGAGGAATAGAGTTGAAGGAAGCTGGATGCCAGGTTGGAAGCTGTAGCATGTGCCCCCAGGCAAGGGATGATTATGAAATGGTCTGGACAGTGAACAGAAAGGGGTGGACAGATTCAGGATAGTGTTTCTGATCTAACAGCACTTGTTGATTGATAAGATGTGGGTGTAAAAGACAAGAAAAGGAAAATACAACTCCTATCTTTTGTCTTTGGCAATTACTGGAGGAGATACAGATAACTGAAGTAGAGCAAGTGGGGGAGGGAGCAGATGTGGAAACAGAGAGCTTCATTCTACACCCAGAGACTTGGCATGCTTCATCTTCCACTGTGTAGCCATCTTTCCTAGCCATGCCTTTTATGGATGGTGCTTTCCTTTTGTCTAGAATATCCTGTTTATGTCCCGGCAGATGTCCCCATCCTTTGGAACCCAGCTCACATGTCACTTTCTCAGAGACATCCACTATTTACTTTTCTGTGTTCAGTTATTTTCTATTAAACTTCAATTTTAATTATTTTATCTAAAGAATTAAAAATATTTTTCTCTATTTTTCTGCTGCCATAAAAGAATCACAAGGGGAGAGATACCTCCTTTTTATTCACCATTAAATTCAAACTATCTAATAGACAGAGGTATATATTAAGATACAAATACTTTTTGAATAATTACATTATGTAAACCATTCTGTCAATTTATCAATTTCATGGAAGCATACAGAAGTTTTGATTTCAATAGATTACATTGTTTGGTTTCAATTGATTAGGCTTACAACACATCAAAATCTGTGTTTCCATTGCTTTATATGCTGGTATAAAGTTTTAATGAATAAATTATTGCTTTGCTCAAGAAAAAGATAGCCCTTGAACTTATGTTTGAAGGCTCAGTGCCTTGCCCAGAGGGAACATGAATTGAACAGAGTAGGAATGCGGGATTGGGGCAGGTATCTTGACTATTTTAAATCTTGGTTCCATAAGCTGTTAAACATATAAATACAGCCTTTGCTTTGAAGAGTTTCTGTAGCAATTGAATGGGATAATCCATATAAAGCCCCAAACACAATTCTTAGTAGACTGTAAGTACTTAATCAATATGACTATTATTAGTGTTATTGTTGTTGATATTCATCGCTAAGACAGAGCCTCTGTGAGAAGAACCAGGAGCCTTATACACAAACACTTGTGCTGCTCTGCACTCTTGGTACCCATAAATAAAAATAATTATCGCAATATTACAAATATGCACTGTAAACAATATTTCTGTCGTTTGGCCAGATTTAATTAAAGGCCAGTTTTCTTACACTTCATGCTTATAAAGGTTTTAATGTAATTGCCTTTTAGAAATTATTTAAAAAAAGAAAATAGCTCACGTTTCATCTGTGTACAAGGAATAGTAAGCAACCATAGCTACTAACGAGATAAGAGAAGCATTTCATAGCAACCAGGTACCTTTTACTTTCCATATGAAAAGCACATCAGAATTCCATCTAGCAGGTTAATATTATGAATCATTTATTTTCTCCACTAAATGTATATAGTTTGGGTAATATGGCATCATCATGAAGTAAAATGGCAATATGCTTAAGAACCCAGCACTGTGCAAACAGATTTTTAATATGTAAAGGTTTCGTGCAGTTTTTAAATAAGGCAGTGCCACCCAGCATCATCACATGCTTCATGAGAAAAAGATGCTAAATTTCCTTGACCTACTTTCATCTTCGTGTTTAGGAAACAGTGCCTAAGAAGTAAACAAAGTATTTGTGCCTCACGTAGGAGATGATTATTGTTTGAATTTATGATTCATGCCTCGAGCAAAATTTTGTTTGTGGCCTCATTTGCAACCATAATTTACAACTTTACCAGGGACATGCAATGTATTTGGAAGGCAATATATCAGACTTGCTTTGTACTGGAGCAGTCTTCTGGCGCTGGGTATAGTATTTTCTGTGTTTCTCTTAGCTATAAAATTTCTAGGCATAACATTTATTGTAGTGAATATGGAAATTTTTTTTAAAAGAATCGCATCCCCCTTAGGAATCTCTTATTGTGTTTATATTCTTATTATGACTAAATCCAGCTAGTGTTTAAAGGAGTTGTTGATCCTGCAAATATCTGGCTGCAAATGTGGAGAGATTTAATCTTTGCAGATTTTCTTGCAGATAAAGATCGAATCGTCTTTGCCTTTTGTACACTCATCTAAGAAGCTAACAAACAATCTGTGAGTCAAATGCAATGTGTGTTATATGCTCGTGACATACAGATTTCTTCCTATTGTAAATAATAAATAGGCTGCAATACTGTAGCGTGTAACGTGTTCCTTTTGAGCTCTGAGTTCATGAAGAATATCTCACAGTGCTGGGAGTTCTGCTGTGCATCCTGATCTCAGTTGGATCAAGAAATACATATGAAAATGTAGGAGGTGTGTTCTACATACATAAACAAACAAATAAGTCACTTCCAAATTGCAAAGATGCTCAATTTAATATAATATTCTTTGCAGCACTTCCTGATTTCTTTATATTCTATTTTGTATGGCTTATTATAGTGCTCCTCTTAAAGAAGGGTGTGTGTTTCTTCCCACTGATGATTGAAAAGTTAATTTTGAATTCCTGAAAACTTCCAGGCTACTCAGCTTGCAAGTGCTTGTTGTACAGATTCAAAGAACAATCAGAATCAGATGATACAATTGGGGATTGATTAAAAAAATCATAATTTTGGTATCCGATTATACATGTTTTAAGCATAGGAAAAAAATAAGGACTGCCAACTCCCCTGACCTCCAAAATCATTAATGAGAAAGCTGAAGAAAGTTTTAAACTTTAGAGAAATGCTTCACAATGAACTTCGTAGCACAGCATGCTGATGTGCTGTGTTGAATGTGCTTAATCCATAAGAATTACATCAACCCAGAATACGGTTCCTCCAGAAGACTATTTTTTTCCCCTTTATCAGATTCTTTGCAATTTTTCCTGGCAGAAAGGTTAGGAAGGTTCGGTAGTCGGAGGAACAAAGCAATCGCTTTTATTGACAGGTACAGTAGGGAAGGCAGAGAAGGCTAATGCCATTAGTCACGATGTCTGGACTTCAAACAGAATTAAAACTGTTTAGTAAAATGCAGACTCGAGAACCATTCCGCCACTATTACATACTTTTTTTTTATTTCCTGCAGTAATTATTCATTCGGCTATTATAACTAACCACAGTAATTTTCTTAGAACAAAGCAGAACAGGGCAACAACAGTTTCCAAAACGACGAAGTTTAAATGCCCAAGGTCAGAGTGTAACATTTTGATTTCCATAGTATTTCAAATGCTACAGGCCTTATGTAATAATTTTAATGCGAAAAATATGTAGGCCACGCTTCGCTGCTCTTTGCATATACTGCAAAGAGAGGGGGGACCCTTAAAAATTGCTTAGCTTTAATTGAGCAAAAGGATTCACGTGTGATCTGAACTTGTGGCTCATAATTCCTCTAGACAGCTTTGGTTGCCGTGTGATGATCCTAATTAAATTATGGCATAGCACTGAACTAGCTAAGCGAAAGGGCCCGTTCTTGGCTATCACCTGGTGACTTAACCCTTTGCAGGGTTCTGAGTTTGGGACTCTGCTGTTCTATTGTGATCTTGTGTGCCTTTCATTGTTAAGGGTAGGCAAACCGTCGCTGGTGGAATCGGCCTTGAAAGTTTTAGCCTGTAGGTGGCAGCATTGTCAGGGTTTGCAAGCGTGAGCTCTGTGGACCTAGCTGTCTGCCTCGCTTCTCCAGAAGGCCTCCCATCTCTTCAGGCCGAGCTAACATCATTACACACTCCTGTCAGGTAAAAGTAAAATGGGGAGAAATGTCAAAGCCAAAAAAAATTAGACTTCATTCACTTTGGTCTGTGTTTCATTATATTTCTGATAATAGGATACATTTGTAATTCCGAACCGGGGTTCTGCTGAAGGAGTTGCTGATCAGTCAGGTGTTGAGCCCTGGCAGCAAACCCTTCGCCAACTGTCTTTTACTAACTTAGGAAGGGAAACTCGTCTTTGTGGGGAACGATTAAGTTAATTACACCTAGTCTGAACACTTGGTACCATTAAGGGGTTTTGAGATTCCGTAGCAAAAGCCCGTCTTGAGGTTGCCACAGCACTCCGGTGTCCTGATGAAGTTTGTCCTCACGTTTCCAATTTCTTCCCCCTTCTCGCCCCTATTTCTTTGTGCAGAGTCACTTGTTTGTCTTAATTAAGAGGAGAGACAGAGAAGGAGGGGGAGAGAACATTTAAAAATGATGTATTTGATTTAAACATGATATTTTACTACTTTTTTGTTTGCTTGTTTTTTTTTTGTTGTTTTTTTTTGTTTGTTTGTTTGTTTTTCGAGACAGGGTTTCTCTGAGTAGCTCTGGCTGTCCTGGAACGATATTTTACTACTTGATTTAAAGTGTATATCATTGTGTAATAATGAAGATTCTTAGTAGAATATATAACAAATGCATAAAAAGTTTTTTTATTTTTTTTGTCCAGAGGGACATATGCTTCCAGATCCCCAGTGGATGCCCAAAACCATGGTTTGTACTGAGCTGTGTGGATCCTGTGACATTTCCTATGCATTCATACCTACTACATGTATACCTACCTATAAAGAGCTTAATTTATGAATTAGCCATAGTACAAGATTAATGGCAGGAATCAATAAAGTAGAGCAGTTGCAATAATGTAGGAAAATAAAAGTTACATAAACTTGATGAATTATTTGCTTCTGGAAGTTTTCCTCTGTTGTTTTCTGACTGCAGTTGCAGAGGCAACTGAAGTGTGGAACACTGAAGACAGGAAGGAGGGTCTGCTGGGTGTAGATATTGTCATGTTTCTCATAGGGTCCTCAGAGATCTTGTGAGTATCTTTTCCAACACTTATCTTGGAAAGTTCTGCTTGGGAAACTTCTCCTGGTGACAAAGGAAACCATGCTGAATAAGGCCATTGTTTTAGGGCTGTGTACCAGGTTTTCCATTTACTGAATCCTCGGGCGTGGGGGGTGGGGTGGGGGGTGGGGATTGATTCCGTGATGAAGACTGACAAAATTTTTTGAGTATCATTGAAAGTATAAAACAAAATTGTTTCCACAATAAATATAATTAGCTATATACCCTGCAGTTGCAAGAGCAAATGCTGAAGTTGGGACCAGCTCTTTAGATAGAACAGGACCTCTGTGGTCTCTGGACGTAACAGGCATAAAGCAAAGGAAATGATTTTCCGTCAACACTAAGTAGACAGGTGCTTACATCGAACAGCATTCTAATACGTCTCTGAATATTTATGTCTTCTTTTTCAAATGCATTGCCCATGAATGTCACAGCTGTCAAACGTCTGAACGCAAGAAGATAAAAAATGAAATTAATAAAAGACAGATCAACATTTAGTTTGTTTGGGATACCCTCTCTACCAGCATTTTTCTTTTTCTTTTTTTTTCTTTTCTTTTTTTAAAAACAAGTATCTGTATGTTTTAAACTCGGCTGTGCTTTAGGGTTTTGGTACCTCTGCATTTTCTAAAGGGCCAAGGGAGATCTCAGTTGACTGGTAGTATGTGGGGCAAGCAGCAGTTCCTGGCTTGGTTCGGTACTTAAGCAGCAAAATCATCAATAGCATGAATGACTGAGGAAACCAGAGTCTGAGGACTTTCCAGCCATTTCTGTGGTCCCCGGGCATGGTGTGCTTGGGTGCCACAAACGAGACTCTGACAAGTTGTCACTGCCCCTGACCTGATGCCCAAGTTTGTGAGGTGAGAGGCTCTTAAATCTTTCTTCTCTTTAACCCACAGTTTTAGGTCTTGTAGTTCCTGCCGAGACAAGCCATCATGTGACCTCAGAGTTCTGAAGGAACTTGGCTTTTAGAGCAGAGATGACTAAATAGGATAGTGAAGAGGAAAGCCATGGAAAGGGACCTCTTATTTATGATAACCCAGCCTCTCTGTTTCTTGTGGTAGCCAAAAGGGCCCTGTGTATAAGGGGCATGCTTTGGGATGAACTCAACAGTCGCTTTACAAATACTTACTCCTAAGAAGCCACAGATTTGAGGTGACTAGACAAATACTCCAAATGAGCCACATATTTTGAGGTGTCTCACTATTATTGTTATCAAATAGACATTCATAAAAAAAATTAGCACCCCAGCTTTTTCCATGTCTATCTTGAAGTGCCAGGAGAAATCACTTAGTCACAAAGAAAGAACCTGATTTAAATGCTGGACCAGAAATTTAAGTTCAGGAACTCGCTTGTTTCACCTCGGTTGAGAGCTGTACAAAATCTCTCCAAATGGTCACATTAGTGTAAAATATCTCAATTTAGCAAAGTTGACACCACAGTGTCTGCACCATGGCTATGTAACTGTTACCGTACTGATAGCTATTGATAGGAAACAGACATAATGAACCTGCCTTTCATTCATATTGAGGCAGAGGAGTCCGTTGCTCTGGTTTGGTTGCATGTTTGTGAAAAACAAACGCCACACAGACCAAGTTCTGATCTGAGGAGATCACTGGGCTTCCCTTCTCATAAGCAGATTTCAGCAGGCTTGGTAGTCGAATGAAAAAATATCAGAGGATATTCATATCATGATTTCTACAGAAGTAGTTTTCTGTGTGGTTCAGTTCAAGTTCCTTTGGCTGGGACTGTGTAATTGACAACAGATCACATCCATAAAACATGAACCAATTTCAATCTAATCATTTAACTTCTTATCAGTAAAATTGAGGGTGGTAATATTGACGGGGGTCATGCTCCAGGTGGGGCCAACATCCCTCTCCATCTGTCCATTGAAACTACTACTTGCGGGTTGAGAGATGGCATAGAGGATGAAAGTGCTTGCTGCACAAGCAGAGGACCTAGGTTCAAATCCCACCACCCATGGAAGTAGTAAGGTCTGGTTGCCCACACACCTTTAACCCTAGTGTTGTTCTCTCTCTCTCTCTCTCTCTCTCTCTCTCTCTCT
>NW_022196897.1:99982584-100028234 GCF_008632895.1 Mastomys coucha
CCAGGCTGGCCTCGAACTCAGAAATCCACCTGTCTCTGCCTCCCAAGTGCCGGGATTAAAAGCGTGCGCCACCACCACCTGGCAGGACAGGAGGATTCTTAGGGATTGCTGGCTGCCAGCCTGGTTCCAGTTTCAGTAAGAGACCAATTTCAAAGGAATATGGTGGAGAATGATACAACAACACTCCAGATATCCTCCTCTGGTTCCTGCATATGCACATTTGCATATACACACATGTATAAATACAACCTAAACCCTTTCATTGGAAAACAACACATTTTATTTTCCAAGTCCTCACGGTTTCTCTTCAGAAAGTACTTACTCTGTATTCTCTCTTCCTTTCTTAACAGGGCATATACTTAAATAAGTGCTGTATTGTGCATAAGGTTTTAAATACTTGCTCAGATGGTTCCCTTGCCCAGTATGTCGTGCCGTGGCAGCAGGGCCTTGTGTCTATATTACCACAGTCCTGTGCTCATGTTTGAGGAGTCCTTACAAATAAATGCAAGGACCTCAGTGTGGGTTTCATCTTGGTTGGCGGTGCTAACTTTTTTCTTTTGTCTGTCAGTTGGTTTGGAATGGCTCATTTCATAAGCAAACAATTGCTTATGAAATAAATAAAATATAATCTATAATTTAGCTTTGGAAACTTTCTAAGGCATTCTACGACATACACACAGGCCATCTAAAAATGCCAGCCATCACCAGCAGTTCAGTCTTAAGTTCACGTTTCAAATAGATTGCATCTGTTTCTAATCAGGTAACTGGATGATTAGCAGGAGAAAACATACGATCAGAAAGCAGGCAACCCTCTCTGATATGTATTATTTTTAAAGCTCCCCAAGCCTAAAGTCAATAAAGAAATTGTACATGAGGCAAGAAGAGCTAGATTAGAGGAAAGAGCTTTGGCTGTAAACCTTTTTTTGTGAGATGTTGTAAAAACAGCTAATTTAACTGATGGGGTGAGGTGCTTGGACTGACATGCAGAGTTCGGAATGTGAGAATAGATGGGAGAGCAGTGGCTCGAGGAATTATGAGGGTTGCAGTTGAGAAGAAAAAGTTTACTAACTGGAGAGTTAATGAGCAGAGGACTTCATCCCCCTCTTTTTTATGGAGCTATACTTTTGCCTCAAAGAAAACTAGTAAGAGTAATGGGAGAAAGCCCCAACTCTGATAAAAGAAAATAAACTAGGCCTATTGCAAATAAATGTTGGAATGCTCTTCGTTTACTTTCAAGACTAATGGGAGAGGGTGAAATGAGTTTCTTGAAGTAGTATATCATTTTAAGATCATACTTATCTCTTAGCTTCATCCATCAAACTGAACTCTCCTTTTGAACAATTTTTACACCATTGAGCTTGGAGTTCCCAGAAGGAAAGAACAAAAGCTGTGTTCTCCACTCCTGATTTGAACCAGACACAACTTGCATTCAAACTGCATGCTGTCTTTCGGTTACCCTCCCTTGGAATACTATCAGATGTCCTGATTCTGCACAAAAGTTAAGTTGTGTGATGAAGTCACTCTTGGTCTTGTGCTTTGTGCTGTCTTCATGTGTTTATCCAGGATTTAGTGTAGAGCTAGGTTATACTTTTGAATGTCTCCTTACTCAGTATAGTCAAAGCATACTGGAGGAAGAGAAAATGCTATGTCTGACAACACAGAGCACCCACAAATATACTCAAACGTGGGACAAATTTAGGATGGAGTTAGACATTCTCTTCCACAAACCATGATAAATCAAAGCATGTTAAGATCTTAAAGTTACCATTAATGCTATTTTTCACCCTCGTGTAAACCATGCTACATGATGCCATGTCTATACTAATATTATTTATTACTATCATTATTACATCATTAACATCACCACCACAATCATTATCATCATTGCTACTACTACTACTACTACTACTACTACTACTACTACTACTACTACTACAAGCTTACATTGTAGGACATCCTGTATCTTTTTGTCTCTCTCTACCTTATTGCTTGAGACAGGATCTCTCCTTAAAACAGAAGCTCATCATTTTAGGTAGGCTGGCTGGACACTGAGCTCTCAGGATCCTCCTGGTCTGCTTGCCTAACACTGAGGTTGCAGTCATTTGTACGTGTCTACATTCCTGGCTTTTATGTGGGTTTTGGGTTTTAAGATCATGTCATCATGCTTGCATAGCAAGCACTTTTATTCACTGAACCATCTCCCCAAATCTTATTATTAGTTTTTAAATGGGAATGTGAGACCCAGGTCAGCCATGGTCAGTCTTGGGACAGCCTTAGAAAACATGGTGGTCATAGAACTTTTAAGAGGCACAAGCTAGAGACCTTTAGCCAATTTTCACTAAATATAAACAACAAAAGACTCACCTAATACTATATTTATATTTAGCCACATTGCTTTCCTTCCTGGTTAATAATAAAACTACAGCTTATTGAATGTTGTAGTCAATTACCAAAATCTAAACAATCACAAATTGTGGTATTGACTCTGCTGAATTTTACATAATGTATAATTAGTCTTAAAGACTTGATAATCAATGTTTGCTTCTTTAAAGTTTTATTGTATTTATAATTGTGCATATGTGAGTGCATCTGTGTGTGCAAGTGAGTATGAGTGCCCATGGAGGACAGAAAAGAGCTTGGATTTTCTGGAGATGGGGTTAGAGTTGATTGTAAGCCACCCAATGCATGCTGCTTACTCAACTCAAACTCTTCACAAGAGCAGCAAGCACTCTTAAACTCAGTCCTGGGTTTTAGTTCTCCCCCTGGCTAGTTCTATTGCAACTTTTTGGTTATACTCAATGTCCATGGGCTAATAGAATAGCTAGTTGGCTTGGTATTTCATATTAATATTTTCATAAACATCAAGAACATGCTATATTACTTCTCAACTTTCCTTGTCCTGGTCCAAATAATTCTGCATTCCTTGATTTCTTTCCCCTTGGTATCTTTCCTTCTATAGCACACCATAAAGGTTATATACTCAAGAGACTTCAAAATCTCATGGGTTAGGTGACATGTTTTATGTTCTTTTTTCTCATTTTCTTGCTGGGATAAGTAGGAGTAAGAATCTCATCTCTAAGCCACATTAAAGCAGAGAATGTAGAGTTCACACCATTCATATTAGTGCTGTGTGTGCACATCAGAGTTTATCTTCTGTTCAAAATATTCTATGAAACATCCTTTCTAAAATCCAGATGTACCATTTATGTCAATCAGTTTATACCCTAGAAAACAGACCAGCTCACCAGTCATATTAATCTCTTAAGCACCCAAGATACCAGGCAGCAAGCACTTGTTTTTGTAGAAGAACCTAGTATATGCAATTAACAATCAAGCCCTATACATATAAACACACTGTAATTAACTGTTTAATAGTGAGAACTTGCCTTTCAATTTTTTCCCTTTGAGTGCAGTCAAGGTGAATTACTTGATTTTTCCATCACTAAATGCTGCAACAGCTTGGTCTATTGCAACTCTCCCCTCTCCACATATTTTCCTATACTCTCTGTATTTGACAGTAAAACTGCCAAGCCCCATTATTTCCAACTGGCAGCAATTTAATACATAGTTGAGTCAGTTATTTAACTAAATAAATTGCTTAAAGTTAACTCTATTTGTAAGACCACAAGGTGTTTCTAGAATGGGCTGCCCTTTTATATCATAAACCTGGATTAGGTTTACAACCCCATTTCCCCTCAGCAGTTTATAAATCAAACAAAGAACGTAGAACAATACATAAAAATCCCTGTGAAACCACCCTCAGAGTTTCTGTTAATGAGAAAAGCATACGGGGAACTGGATTTACTTTGTATGCTGGCAATAAGACTGCTTTAAAGTAACTGGAGTTGGAAGGGTTACTCAAGCTCCTTTCAAGTGATCACTTCTGAAACTAGAATTTTGTGAAGCCACAGCCATCCCCATTCAATGCTTTGCACATAGAAATGGTGGGACATGCTAAACAGCTCTGAGCTGGCCTTTTACACCCTTTTGTTCATACTCATTAACACTGAATCTGACGAATGATCTTAGAAGCATGTAGGAGAATGCTGGATTCCTTATGACGCCTCTCTTTAGGTGACCATTAAACATAAATGAACACAAACATGCAACAACATACAATGTCTCAGATGTGTACCGGTAATCTGGGCTGCCCATACCACGTCCCCCTTCTCTATCTATCAATTGGGCATATGGTTCTGAAACATTAAATATAACCACTGATTTTACAAATGATATGTCTGAAGGACAAGGAGGAAAATGATGGTTAAGGCATTCCTCTAAGACTCTCCTGAATTTTCAGAAAGTAGACATGCTTGAATTTCATATATGGAAAATATTGCAATGGGTCTATATACAAAGAATAGACATCATAGCTCAGAAATATCATACTTAACTGTATATAGTCTTATTTAGACTTTGAATTCTAGCGATAGCAGTGTTTTTAAGAAATTACTTATACTTGCTTATAAATGTAGCTTCTATTTTCTCAGATAAAGGGATGAGGTGATAGCCCAAACCAAAACTGTGTGAATACTTGGCTTGGGCTGAGCCAAAGCATTTTTTCTCTGTTCTAATTAGCCTTAGGTCTAGGCCTGGAAGATTCTAGCCTCCATACAATTTAATCTTCTAAGATGACTGATTCAAACTGGATTCTCTCAGCTTCTGACTGAATTAGTCTGGTTGGCTTAAGACTAACTTTGGCAGTCTGTTTTAATCTTCGGGCTCCTCTTCATTCTCCAGCTCATTCTGTCTTTACCTGCAATTTGTCTCTGTCCTGGTAAAACAGCCTCTATACTTCTGAGAGTTGAGCATCTCCTATTTCTGACTCATTCTATCAAATCTTTCTCTGTACTCTTGCTTTGTCTGTCCCTCAATTAGACATCATTTTCAAACCTGGCTGATTCCTTCTATAAATTAATAAGGGTATGTACTAACGGAATGTCTATATTTTAGCTAGATTATACAGATCTAACAGGTCTTTGGATGTGATCCCTTGCCAGAGCAAAAGAATTAAGATTCCTCTATATTTGCTAAGTTGACTACTTTAATCTATGATGACAAGTTAGCCATTTCTGTGTATTCTGTTTTATTAGAAGGCAGAGACTACATACTCTGCAGCACTGGCTAACAAGGTATGGGTAAAAATGGTGACCCACATCTGGCCCACCACAGGCAGACACAGGAAGTTTGACTGCTACTGGGAAGAATATAATCTATAGAACACTTGCCTTTGTATCCAGAGACACAATTTATATTATTTATTTTTACATATAAATTCATTGAAATACTGAGAGTTTTAACAGTAGTCCCATTCCATCTCTACTCAACAGGACCAGCAAGTCAACCTGTGGCTTCCCCCTGACTTGCCTGCCTTCCATCTCACTTCCCTATCTTGGTCTGCTTCATGTAGGAAGCAGAAGAGGGCCTGAAAGATTGAATTAAGATCTGAACAAGTTATTTCTTAAGTTAACTTTATTTTTTTTATTTTATTTTTTTTAGCCTTCTTCTATTTTTTATGTGATAGGTGGATTAAGTTAACTTTAAATATCAAGAATCTCAAGAAAGAAAGATCAAACACACATATAAGCGCATGTGCGTGCACACACATGTATGTACCCACCCCACACATGTATCCACACACAGGCACACATGTGTACACACACACATGCACACAAACACACATGCATACGTGCACACACACACACATACACACACACACACACACACACACACACACACACACAGACACACAGAGACACAATGGTGAAGAATAAGTAGGAAAAATTCCTTAGGGAAATAAAGCGTGGAGAAGCCAGCCACAGCTGTTATTCCCCAGGCTCCTCTCCACACCTCTGTTCTACAACAAACCCTGGTCCCTTGTAATTTTTTTTAAAAACTAAGTGCAAAGAAATAATGAAAACTGAATGAAGAGACTGAGACAAATGTATCATATAAGCTGTTTCATTTCAGCTTATGATTGAGAGTGAATCTACTTGAACAAACATCAAGAAACCCAATAAATACCCACAGTGAAAGCAAGGTAGACAGTATGCACACCAAGGACCAGTGTCTATGTTGACAGAACCAATGTTTATTTATAGGGGTATGGGAGGAACATAAAAACAAGATTAATAAGGAAAATACACAAAATAAAAAAAAAATAGGCTAATTAATGATCTAAACTTTCCAGTGAATTCATCAAACTGTCACTAAGCCAAACAGGGCAGTCCAAGATTAATCCTCTTTTGCCTGCCTTGACACTTCATGGAGAGTTAAAGTGCAAAACTGTCAGAAATCACGAAACCTCGAAGTGTAGGCACTCTAAAGAACACAAAAAGTGTTTACTCTACAAAAAGCCTGAGAGTGATGCTAACACAAACAAACAGAAGCAAGAACAAACAATACCCAATCTTATAAAACATTGATGTCATATGAGATGTTCCACCTTTGAATCACGTCGTTGCCCTGAGAAAATAATGTTTGCAAAAGAAATCATCATAAAATAGTGCATGCTAAATAGGGAGACTAAACTTAAATAGCTGTGCACATTACATTAGAAACATAGATCAATTATGGATCTCAGACAGTTGTGTTACAGTCTCATTGATAAAGTGCATTATGCCTGAAAGGTATAATATTCACATATGGTGAATTGATCCCTTAAAAAGGGGGGAGGGTGAGAACAGTCTCCAGGGCCTATGGGGAAAGTGGCTATGCTGTGCTTCTGACCTCATTGTGTTCCTCTCTGTCTTTTCCTTGGCGTTATCTGTTGTCTCTTCCCTGTTATTCCATTATCCATCATCAGGTATGTTGGCCCATGATCTTCTGTTTGTGTTTGTAATCATACACTAATTGCTTTGAACACTCCATATTTACAGTTCATCAGGTTCCATAGACTATAGACCCTGTAGCCTTAGCATTTGTCTTTATTTCTCTAGGCTTTTTATTTCTGATCTAATTTGCTGATCACAACATTTGTAGGTATTGGCCTTATAAAAGTTTGAAATTTCTAATTTATGGCTATAAGCCATCATCATTATGGCTTTTCTGTGGGCTGTCTGCTCTGGTGCAGAGGGGCATGGGTTTGGTCCTGTCCTTTGCATAAGCAGGAAACTGTAATTAAGGCCCTTTGCATCATATTTGACAGTATAACATTTTTTTCTCCCTACTGTGTGGTCTTGGTTTATATTTCTTGCCATTTACCTTTTTGAATTATTACATAAACTTTTTACTGTCTGTTTTTATTGAGAACCAACTACTAATAACTAAAGCAAATTAGGCTCTAGAATCATCCACTAGGATAGAACACCAACCCTGCTTGCTACAGCTTAAAATCTAGAGTGTCAGATGCAAAAACTCCATGTCAAATCAGATACAACCCTGTATGAAACAGCAGTTTCTATTTAACAGGTTCTTAGCATTTTAACTTCATGGCCAGGACCTACCACTTTAATGGTGCACACGCTTCAGGAGTCTCAATGCTAAGAGAATGAAGTTATGTTCATTTTGAGAGAGGGTTGATGCTTGTTTTGTTGCTTATTTGTCTCTGTGATCACTTGTGTGGCATGTTTTGGTTTAATTGTGTCAACCAAAATTTAAACTCTGCCTAAGAGCAATGAATATGGGTTCACTGAGAAGTACAAACAAGAAAAGAGTTAACACAAAGTGATTTTGTTTTTGTTTTGTTTCTTTTTTTTCTCTGCCCTTCAGAAAAGAGTCGAAAGAGTGTTTATGGCAATAACCTCATTCACATGCCAGGAATGAGATCATTTATAGAAGCAAATACTCTATACATTGCAGTACTAATTAATAGAAAACAATACCTACCCAGAGACACCAAGATTCTGCAAAACATTCAACTCCTAAGACCCCAAGAGTCTTTACAAAGAGAACTTTTATGATTCATTGCACAGCCACATAAGCATAAACCTTAAGATTTTGTTCCAGATTCAAGGTAACCTGTGCTCCAAGCCAGACTCTTATCAATAGCACTTGCAAGTTATTGCTATAATAAATATTTCTATTTCTTTATATTTCGCATCCAAGACCATTGATGGCAATGATTTAGAGTTTGTATTTTTGTTTTTTGCCTGGGATTCTCTCTCTCTCTCTCTCTCTCTCTCTCTCTCTCTCTCTCTCTCTCTCTCTCTCTCTCTCTCTCTCTCTCTCTCTCTCTCTCTCTCTCTCTCTCTCTCTCTCTCTCCCTCTCTCCCTCTCTCTCTCTCTCCCTCTCTCCCGTCTCTGCCTCTCTCTCTCTTTCTCTCTCTCTCTCTGTGTGTGTGTGTGTGTGTGTGTGTAAAATTTGTGCTACATACTACATTGAAGAAGATATTCCTGAGTAGAAAACATGGATTCTTTTAGTTAGTATTTACTAAGGGCCTAGCACTGTGCTAGGGAGTTTACTATATTATCTTCTGAAGGCATCATAGTGACTCTTGTTTTGCAATGACTAAAAAGAGTGTTAAAGAGTATCTGCATTAAGTGGGATGTTTGTAAATATTGGTGAACATTTCAGGAAGTCATACTTTTTATTCTCACTTATGTCTCACTTATGTCTCATTTGTGTTTACCAAATTGGTGACCGGTTGGCCACCTCTAAAATGATATTAATTAGGTTTTACATCTCTACCTTTCCTTTCAGCTACCATCTGCAAAATTTGGAATTCACAAACAAATACTAAAATAATTATCCAACAACAATATCCATGCAGTGACTTTCATCTGAGACTCAGGTACCTGGTATTTCTGGAGACTTTTGCATAGTTCTAATATAAGGTATTTATATAATAATGTTAAAATGTTACCTTTCTTGATTTCATTTTCTTGTGAGTATACAGGGAACCTTTGTAGATGTTGTATGAATTGCTGGAATTAGCTATCTGAAAGTGAACAGGTGTTTTTGTTGCTATATTCTTGTGTTCAATGGACAAATCTAAAATATTAGCTTAAGGATATGAATATATGCATGGTCTTAACAATTAAATCTTCATTCTCAAATGACCATGCATTTATAATCAAGATAACATTATATATAAATATATATGTATATACATGTACACAAATATATGTACATATATATGTGCACACACATATATAACAGTTGAAATATCTTTCTTCACAGAGATTCCAAAGAAATCAGAAGTGTCATTTGTGACTTCTACAATAAATAACAATAAAAGTATTTTGACTATTTTATAATTAAAACAGTTCTAAGTTTTAATGCTTTATAATACTTGTTCTAAAAGTTAATAGACAATTTTAGATATTACTCACACAGTCACCAATAGTTAGCTATTTCTCTTACACAGGATAAGGTTGCTGAATAGAATGTGCTTGCTGAACTTGCTATTTTGTTTCGAATTTACCTATGAAGTTCATAAATATAACAGCATCTGCCCATCTCCCAAAGAAGATGAAGTTCATGATGATGATGGTGATGGTTGTTGTTGTGGTAGTGTGTGTGTACTATCAAAATGTGTAGTTCGACTCACTATTCAGAGTGTAGACATAACTAAATAGTCTCATATTTGAAGAGCCATATGTATCTCATTAGGTTTTTTGTGCTACTGTTCACTCTGATGACACACACACACACACACACTCTTTGCTGGATAAAGCTGCTATAGCAGGAATTGGGGCAATGGCACCACACTGAGTTTGTAATTACTGTGTTTGTCACCTCTATATACTCTCAGTAAAAGAAATATGTTTCCTTTAACACTGTCCTGTGTGAAGCAAGAAAACAGTTTTTAATTTTCATATGTGTTAATCCTTGAGTGCATTTTTAGTAGGTTGGGGGAAATATGCACAAGCATTTCTACTTCATAACACAGTACAATGTCAATCTCAAATAAAAGAGTTTATGTAATTACTGTATGATTTTGGAAAATTCATGATCGATCACTTTAATTAAGATAGTAGCTTTCTGATTCATAAGATTGGTGGTGACAAAGTCAAATGTAAATTTTGAACATTATGTGCTGAGATGCAACACCTCTTGAAAGTGCATATAACCCACTAAAGCATTATTGATTTTTACATTACCAGGTTATGATATTACAAAATAGTGGATCGGAAATCTATAGATGAGGAGACATTAACAGAAAAGGAATGGTTTATGATAGGTTCTAGTTTCTATACTGCCACTATTTGTTAGTTGAGTTTGCATGTGTTGTAGAAGAATAGTGTGGTTGGCTATAAGACCTATACCAGGACTCTTTCCACTTTTATGTAAACATCCATGTGTTGTTCGATTTCTTCCTTTTTTTTTTTTATTTTAGATATTTTCTTTATTTACATGCGAATTTCTCCTTTCCCAGTTTCCCCTCCAAAAAACAAAAAAACAAACAAAAACAAACCCCTGTTGCCTCCCCCCTCCCCATGCGATTTCTTCCTGATATAAGCATAAACAATATATTAGAAAAAGCTGAATGCAGAGTACGTAACTACCTTTATTATAAAGCTAGTCAAATTTATTCAAGAAACACCACTCCTTTCACCATTTGAGGGGATTATAACTAATTAAAATGTGTTATAGTTTTATTTGTGTAATTTAAATCAATCCATAGGTACTTATTTTAATCAACTTCTCAGTTTTAATAGCTAACATGGTGATTGGTAGAAGACATAACATACATATGACCAGATTTTGGTATCACTAATGGGTTGATTTTGTTGTTTTAATGTAGTTCTTAGACTAAAATGTCTGAGAATACTCCTATGGAAAAAAGGATATTGGTAAATTTTTGGTTTGGTGTCAAGGAAATGTTCTGTGGCATTCAAACCCTCCTTGACATTTGGCTTAGCATAGATGAAAGCTGGGTCAGTATGGTCTGCAGACACTAGGATGTAGAGCCTGGTAAAGAAGCTGGAATGGGTGGAAGGTATATGTGAAGAAAGGACAAACACCCTAGGTGGTCATTTACAGAAAACATACCAATGGAATAATGAGTATTAGTGAAAGAGTAATTGAATGGATATAACTGTGAAATAAGAAAAGAATTACACTCATCCACTGACTTCAAGGGTATCCATGGCTCTGTGCTTGCATAGAGTAAGTTTCTAAATTGTGTTAAACCTCTGAAAGCAACAAACACAAGTTTGATAAAAGAGAGACTAAAGAAGTAAAGAAGAGTTTATTTGTTAGGAAAGCCTGCTAAGTGAGTATTGACACGGGCAAAGTTTGGACTGAAGGAGAACAGAGATATTTGTAGATGGCTTAGGCTAGTCTAAGAAGCAGGAGTTGTGCATATAACCAACAACATGACTGCAGATGACACAGAGACTTACAAAGAAGAAAGAGAGCCTGAATAGTGAATGGCTTTGATTATCAGAAGATTTCTGATGACCTAGTTGGAAGTCAGTTTAGCATCAGGCCATGGCCAACATGGAGTAGCCTTGTGGATGCAGTGAGAAGCATCAGAGGGACATAATTAAGTTAGGGTATGTGTTCACAGTGGCAGAGAAAAACTGTGACCACTTGTAACACGACTATATGTGGAAAGCAAAGTGCATTTCTGAGCTCGAGTTTCTCTTTTGTGGTCAGATGTCATACCTGATGTGACTTCTGATGATCACTGAAAGTCATAAGCAAGTCTATGAAGAACTGGAGTAGTACTCGTGTGGTGATTTGAATGTGGTTGGCCTGGGGAGTCACTGTGGTGATGGGCTTTGGGACTTCCTTTGTCACTGCAGTTAATATAAATCTCTTTACCTTAGCCTCAGATAGACTTTTCAGACAAAGGTAAATTCAGCCACATTTTCACCAAAATACCACAAAACAGTCTCTAATTCACATACTGAAATTCTTCTCCCCTGATGCCTTTTGTAGGCAAAGGTCTGCAAAGTTCAAATAACTGTCCGAAACTATGTCTTCCATACTCTTAGGATAGCCCACTAAGCCCCACTTAAAGCACTTCACTGCTTTCCAAAGTCCGCAAATCCACATTCCTCTAACAAAAGCACGGCGAGGCCTACCAAAACAATACTCCATTCTGTTACCAGCTTTGGTCTTAGTCGGGGTTTCCTTGCTGTGAAGAGACACATGAGCAAGGTAACTCTTATAAAGGACAACATTTAATTGCAGCTCATTTACAGGTTCAGAGGTTTAGTCTATGATCATCATGCCAGGAAGCATCTGAGTAAGCATGGCATTAGAGGAGCCATGGAGTGAGTTTTACATCTTCATCCAAAGGAAGCCATAGGGCAGACTGTCTCCCACATGGCTAGGAGGAGAGTCTCAAAGCCCATCCACACAGTAACATACTTCCTCCTACAAGACCACACCTACTCCAACAAAGTCACACCTCCTAATAGTGCCATTCACTAGGCCAAGCATATTCAAAGCACCAAAACTAGGGAGCTGCATTGTTAGTGTTTCTTATATTTATATGTCTCTTATAGCGTGTTTTTTGAAAACTGGCTCAGCTATGAGCCATAGTAAAAGGAAAGCTAATGCTACAGTGGTCTCTTCTTTGACAGTCAAGTTGTCCTGAGTCAGTCATTCACTGAGGATATTTGGTGGAGACTTGGTTTTGCAGTGTTTTGGAATCTGCAATCTGGGCAAAAGGAACCCTTGAGAGTAGAAAGGACTGACAATTTCTTAAAAATTCGAACATAAAATCCTTTAATAAATTTGTCTCAAGCTCTCCTTGTGACTCAGTAACAGTTTGCTCAGTCTCCTTTGACAAACATGACAATGTGTACATGAACTTCGAACAAAAGTCCATTGTAAATGATGGTGGCTTTGGAGTGAAGAAGGAAGGAGTGAGAAAGCATGTGTGAGTAGCAGAGATGAGCTATGCTTTGTCCTCATTAGAGACAACACCCGGATTTCTTTTAAAATAATACTGCAACGAAGAAAAAGAATGGATTGACTTAAAGAAATGAAAAACTTCTTTTATAGGTTTAAATATATGTCAGCTTTGGAGAAGGCAATCATGAAGTGAACCTCTGCCTATAAAAATAATGAAAATTACCAGTTTATTTGAAACTTTATTTCATGTACTGTAAATGGATATGAGTCATAAGCTTCAGTTACTTCATGTGCATATGTGTGTGCTGCATGCCTCTGTGTGTGTGTGTGTGTGTGTGTGTTTGTGTGTGTGTGTGTATGTTTGCACTGAATTTAGGGCCTCCTAAATATACTCTATCACTCAGCACCAGCCTTAACTTATCACATATTTTTTTATTATCTTGGAGATGGAAGACAACAGTAATGTGAAATGATGTTGCAAGGTGAGTGTGACATAATTTTTCATTGTATATGTAGCTGCTCTTTAAAAATTCCTCCTTTTTTTCTGCAGAAGTTAAAGTCTCCTTACTAATGAGCTTTTTGTTTATTCCTTCTAAGGAAGAAGCACATGTTACCTCTGAGAATTTTGCACTTAAATATAAAGTTGGCATTACCAAGAAGTAGTATAGGTCCTATTTAGAGTATAGGTCTGCTGTAGAGAATAGGTCCTCTTATTGAGCCCCCTTATATTTTGGAAAAGACATCAGGTCTGTAAGGAGAAGCAGATCATTTCATTTTTGTGGTGATAAATAAAAGTATCAGCAATGGATTCTGCACCTCAGGGAAAAAATGCACATAAGAGTAAGGAGCAGAAGTGAACTGGCAGATTATGAGATGTAATACAACTTAGACATCCTCTGTATATAAAACTTGATCACTAAAGTCTACCGCAGGCCTATTTCTCCCTGGGGTGGTCAGGCTCATTTCACACAGGGCTGGACTGGAGAGAGGAAAGTTTAGCCAGGCATGGGAATCTTGGTCGCTAGTGAGGACAGTAAGTGTTTGGGCAAGGAGAACTGGTTTAGTTTATTTGGGAAGAACAAAGGCTATTTAAACCTTTGGGAAGTGAATGTGTGTCATTGCCAGTGGCCATGGTGCTGGGATGCTTCATTTGCATGAGGAAGAATTCCAGGTACTACTGGACCTGACCTTTTAAGGAGGAAGAATGTTTAACCTGGCTACTGGCTCATGTGACCTCCTCTGGTAAGGCAAAAGTGTCATTACTGGGTTGGGCACAGGACAGTGGGAAGATGATCCTACTCTTGAAGATATTAGGAGAAGATTTCCCAGATTTAGACATGCCTTGACGCCACTATTTCTCCAAGCCTGCTTCCCCAGGTCCCATGGCTCGCTGGCCCCACAACCAAAGTGCCAACTCACAGATCCTATCCTAAGAAGCTACTGGAGACTTTGCAAGCTGTGAAGACTGAGTTAGAATGTCTCATGCTAAGCATCATAAGAGACCTGGCTTGTGCTTGGATGGAAAGTAAGGGAGGCAATGTGTGCCCCCAGAGAACAAAAAGACTTTGTGTGTGAGGATATTTCACAAACCCTCTGAGGAGCATAAGATCTCCTAGCCCAGTCTGAACGATACTCTCTGGGAAATTTCATGACAGTTAGGCAGATGGTGATCCAAACATTACATGTATTTCATAAGTCATGCACATGTTCTCGATGGTTAGACTTTACCCAGGTGTCTAGCTTGATAGTTCTAAACATTGCATCTTAGACCTTGTAACGATGCTGCAAATGCTTTTTTTATGGTTATAAGGAGATTTAAAAACCCGATAGGCTAACAGAGTTTGTTTTGAGAGCCCTCAGGTTATTTCCACTTTCTGCACCCATAATGCATTTTTTTTCTTGTTTTCCTTTTTTTTTTTTTTTTTTTTTTTTTTTTTTTTTTGGTTTTTCAAGAAAGGGTTTCTCTGTATAGTCCTGGCTGTCCTGGAACTCACTCTGTAGACCAGGCTGGCCTCGAACTCAGAAATCTGCCTGCCTCTGCCTCCCAAGTGCTGGGATTAAAGGCGTGTATCACCCCTGCTCTGCTGAATTGAGTGTTCATAAATCTCTCGTTCTTAGCTCAGATTTTCAGTTGAATTCCTTGTCAAGCTATCCAAGGAAATCCATGAAAAATAATGTAAAATTAAAAGTTATGTAAGTTTGCCTAAGCGATATTTACTTAATAACCTTCCTTTCCCTGAAATTCATAAAGCTAAGGATTCATTCTACTCACACACACATATATATATGTATATATATATGTATATATATATACATATATAATTTCATATCTATATAATTTCAATACTAAATATATAATTATGATTGTATGGTATAATTTGAATATTTAATGTATTTATAAGAAGAGATTGGTACTAAAAGGGTCATTTTATCAAAGACAATTGAAATTCAACTTTAAATAATCTTTCTTGTCAGTGATGTAACCCTTCAGCTTCTGACATGGGCTATTCAGAATTATAACCCAGGATGTCTGCCAGTCTTAAGATCTTAGCAATTTGCATAAATGTTAATATACAAATTTTTATATTAGGTTCTATTCAAAGCACTCTGCAGATGAGGAAAATGAAGCTCAGTGAGAAGAACTGTTTTCTATTGCTGTATATGTTGAACCCTAATCATTTTCTTTCAAGTATGTGACTAACAATGAAATATATTATTGTCACATATTTCAGAGGCCTTTAATAAAATCATAACTTCAAATATTATTTACTGTCATAAAAGCAAGGGTTATTTGTTAAGAATCAGTGATGATCTGGTAAAATTATATTCTCTAGTAAGAAACAATATGTGAAGAGTTTTATTCCCACACTGGTCCAGTTATTAGAGTATATATAACCATATTATGTTGTTATCTTTTCTATATGCTATACATAGGTGGGACAGGGTAGACTCTGCCTGTTATATTAATTGCTATAGCTCAAGTGTACATTGTTTGTAAAAAAAAAAAGTCCTTTGAAGCTATATTAATATTTTAGAATCTTAAAACTAATGTTTTATTAATTAAAATTCTGCCCATGAACATTCCCCTCCAAACCTAGATATATAGGAGCTATTTTAGTTCAGCCATTCTCAAGCACAGACAGACACACTATTTGTCTTACTGCTTTGAGTCTGTCAGCAGGTGATGTGACATACTGTGTTAAAAGGCTAATGTTTTCCTTGTGGGTGGAGACCTAGCTAGCTCTGATTGGAGTTGTGGGTGGGGAGTAGCTTGCTTGGCCTTCTGTGAACATTGATAACTTAACATTGACAAATGATCACATTATCATTAATCGGGGTATTTGATATGAAGGCCTGCATATTCATCATGTAGACACAGGCTTTAAACTTGAAGCATTCCAAAATAATCATATATATCAGCTTTAGAGGAGGGCAGAAGTGACATGGATATATGGACAGTAAATTTAAATTACCCTTCTAACTTGAAAACCCTTTCATTGATTTGGAAAGGAGACCACAAACTCATCTACTTATTCATGAGCTGAAGTAAAATAATGAGAATGGGAGAAAAGAAATGCCCTTCTCCTCCACCTCCCAGGCCTGACTAGGTGGGACCTGCCATTAATAGTCTGTACTCTCTGTGTTCATCTCTCTGTGTCTCTGCATCACTGTGTCTCTTTCTCTTTGTCTGTCTGTCTCTGTTTATCTATCTCTCTTCTTTCCTTTCTCCTGTGCTAGAAATTGAACCCAGCATTTAATATTCTAGGATTTTAGGCAAGCATTCTACTATGGAATTATATTTCTAGCCCAGCCACAAAATTTATACTTTTCAAATTGAAAATTACCTCTATTCCAGTGTGGTGGTTTGAATAAGCAATGGCCCCCATTTGTTTGAATTCTTTCATAGGGAATGGCACTATTAGCAAGTGTGTCCTTGTTTGAGTATATGTGGTCTTGGTGGAGGTCCTGTCACTGGGGGGGGGGTGAGCTTTAATGTCTCATATGCTCAAGCTATATCCAGTGTGGCACACAGTCTCTCCTTGCTGTCCGTGGATCACCATGTCTGCCTGCCATGTTTTTCACCATGACAGTAATGGACTAAACCATTGAAACTGTAAGATAGCTTCAACTATATGGCCATAGTGTCTCATCACAGCAACAAAACCTTAACTAAGACACACTGTGATGTTTATTACTCACTGTACACACAAACAGATAAAGCAGACAAACCTACAAATGCAGATAGAGGTTCTACTCAATGTCCAAAACAGACAAGTAGGTGACAGCTAGCTTCTTAAGGTCCAAAAGTATTGATGTCTCTGGTATACTCAGAGCATGTATAGATGGTGCATAATGAAGATGAAGATGTGATTGCTTTTGTTCTCATTCTGGAGTTCCTACTAAGACTCTCAGAATGGAGTGTTGGACAAGTCCCCATTTCAAAATAAGAATCTTTAGAGTTCATGGTGCTTTGGACAAGTTATTGTGTAAACATCAGTGACAGCGTGTAGTAATGAGTTTGTTTTACTTGCCTTTTTATAATGTCAATCATTCTTTGCACAGTCCTTCAGAGTGAGTTTGCATTCCTAAGATCTGGTGTTCAACCATCTGAGATCATCAGTGATATAGGTACTTGTAATGCTCTATCTAGAATTACTTACCTTGCTGAAATTCCAGAAGACTTGAGTACTGAGTTTTTGAAATGAGGTGATTTTATTTGGAAAGAATAATGTAATTTCCTGCTACTGAGAATAAAAAAAAAATGTACTAAAATATTGGGTGTTTGAATGGCCACTAACCACCATGACACGGCACATTTCTTAACTTTTGTAACTTAATGGGATCTCTTGGAGAGATGATGCTTGCTCTTAGGCTAAACAACCATTTTCACAGAAGAGGCTCATGAGGTTACCATAGGAATACTGAGAAGTTGAAGATTATTATAGCTACTATTGATTATCAGCTTGATAGGGCTTAGGAACACCATGGACATGAATCTCTGCTCATATCTATGAGAGATTTACTAAATTCTGTTAATGAAGGTCCAATGACCCACTTTGAGAGTGGGCAGCATTATTTTATGGTGTACCAGGATGTATAGAAAAGGGAAAGGAAGCTGACCAAAAAGATTCATATCCACCAGCTTCATGACTACAGGTGCAATGTGACCAACTACCTCAAGCTCCTGCCCCAAAGATTTCTCAGTTGTGAAGGACTCTGCCCCAGAACTGTGATCGAAAAAGGAGAATATTTTAAGTTTCTTTTGTAAAGCATTTCAGTGAAGCAATGAAATGAATAATACAGAGATGAAGATTATATTCAAAGGGAAGGAAGAAGAGTGGCTGGTCATCCTGTACTGCCACTGTGGAAACAGAGTAGTATGTGTGTGCATACACATGTGCATGTGTGACAGACAAATTTGTGTAGATGCTACGACCAGAGGTCGATGGTGGGTATCCTCTTGTTTGCTCTTTATGTTTTGAGATAGAGTCTCTCAATGAAACGTGAGAGCAACAATAGGCAAGACTGCCCGACCATCAATCTCTAAGGATCTGACAGTTTCTGCTTCCCCAGGGTCGGTAGCACATGTGTGCTGCTCTGCCTAACTTTTCACATGGTTCCTGGGGTTCTATAGGCTTGCATGGTGAATGCTTTATGAACTGAGCAATCTCCTTAGCCTTGAGAGTTCATGAAGAGTATTCTGAATTTTTATAGTGGAGTATGATGGAGCAACACAGCAGCAAACAACACATTGAAATGTCTATCTTCATGGATGTATCATTCTGAGATGAAATGTATAGAGGGCTTTGTGTAGCACCCCTCAATAGCATCACTCCAGCACAAGTGAACATAGCAAGGAGGCAAAACAGGTAAGACTATTCTGTATTCATGATACTTGGAGTCAACATATAAGATGCTTCTGATGTACAACATTGCCACGGAGTAGGAAGGCTGGTGCACATGCTTGTCATCTCTAGTCCTTCATTGTCATTGTAAACAGTGTGACATGATGTATGTTCCCTGGGCAGAAATTCTCTGGTGGTGGCATCCTCCATGTGCCTAGAAAGTTCAAGTGCTGAGTAAGGCATCTGGGCCTTTGATGATACCCACAGGCTATACATCTCAAGCACCATAGGGAAGGGGACTGCCATGCTCTGCAGTTAGACCAATATCCTTTCAGACTCAATACAATCAACCTATGGTGAATCCTTGCTCTGTGTAAGTATCACATTTGTAAAAGCATGATCTAATGCAGTGGGGTTTTCATTGCCATCTTTGTCAATCAATTTCAATCACTTTTCATTCAGGTAATAAAGCCAGAGGCCAAAAATCTGTCCAGAGCAGGAACAGACTGAATGGGTTTGTCTGTCAAATGCATCTTTCAGTCAACAAACCACACAGAGCAAATGATTCAATGCTTACAGTTTTTTGCTTTGTAATGGAAAAATGAAAAAAAAAAAAGACCATTTGAGATATACAAATACTTTTGGAATGGGTACAAGCTATTAAACAGACAGAGAGCTTCACAGCCAGAAGAAGCTTATTGGATCAGATAAATGATTAGACAATTGAGCTTGAGACTGGATTTCTTCTTGCCATGAGAACATAGTAAAATAAATGTTAGTGACATAAACTTTGTGAGTTTGGATTCTCTGTGGGGTGGTGGTCTAATTCCATTCCATTGACCTTTGCTTCTCGTCAAAGGCATCAATTTCTTGCCTCATTGGCTCTGAGATTCATATTGGCTCAATGTTCTACTTATCTATGAAAATAGAGGCTTAAAATATTTTCCTTTAATCTGCTTGCACCATGGTAAGTGATACACTTTTGGGATATTCTAAAAACTGCAGGATGATGTTTTCCTTTCATGTTCCTTCTGGTGTGCTTCTCTGTGAGGATTTCTCCTGCAGCAACTATTCTGGTAAGTCATATTAGATGGTACATCTCGAGCTAATCTTGTGGGCTTACCATCAGTGTTACCATCTCTAAAATCTCAGCGATTTTTTTTTAATCCAGAAATCCTGTCTTTTCATTTTAATCTAGGTAGGCCACATAAATTATGTGGCTAGTTCTTCCTTCACTTAAGAGTATCTTATCTTTTTCAAGTCCAAATCCTATAAGATGGGTAGTTTCTACTGAACCCAGTTCCTACATACTACAATGTTGAGGAGTATTCCCTCCATCTCCACATGAGAGGTTTCCTAGCAGACCTTTCAGTGAGACTAGCTTTGGCAGCATTTGGATCTGAAGTGTAAACTGCTTTCATCTACTATTACCTTGCATTAAACTGAGGATGCTCATCCCTACTTGGCATTAGGATTGTTAAATCAGGTTGGCAGCACTCCCTATGAGTTCACTCTGAAGAAGCAGCTCTGAGGATTGCCAGGGACATGGAACATTCTTGGACAGGGGGTCAAAGCTAAGTATGAGACCAAAGAAGGAAACAGAAAATGACTCAGGGTTCAAGAAGGATCAGGGATTGCATTCACAATGGGATGTGCTAGATCACAACCAGGACTATGGACTCTAGGTGAGCCTTAAGATCTTGGCTTTGCCTATCAGTGTAAGCCTATCACTGGTGCAAACCATTCACGTTCCAGAATAGTTATTCCAGCCTCATCTACCCTTCCTTTAATTCCTCCTTTTCATCTTCCACATTCTTACTGTTTGTCTTGAAGACACCACATAAGTTCCCCAGACCTTCATTTGAATGAAAAAAATTACCAAGACATTAGTATTTCATTATTGGAGATCCAGCATAACTAAAAACATTAGGTGTTAGAAAAATAAGGAGCATACAACACAGTAGGACTCAATTACTATACATTACTTTGGATAGTTTCTAGTACTTCATCAGTAGAGGCACACCAGGAAGTGTGAATTACTTCTTACAATTTCACTTCTTTGTCATTTTGCCAACATATCATTGGAATTCTTATCAGGCATAGACAAAAGCCTCCATGATCACCTTCCATACTTGCGAACTATGACCTTGTCTTATTTAATACCTTTTCCTTTTGGTGCTACATACAAGGGAAAGGTCTCAGTTCTTTATTTTCCACTTAAATTGCAATTAGTCCAGAGTTTAATGTGTGAGATTTGAATTTCAATTATTTCATGTAATTTTTTTTTATTTTTGGATGTTTAATTTTGATAACCAATTATCTTTAATATTTATTTTATGATTTGTTTTAATAAGTTGATTTAATAAGTAAGATTAAAATTTCATTTTGAATTCTAGCCATAATTTTTAAAAGTAATTTCTATAGTATACTATTATTTCTATTTCATTTGTAGTGAATTAATTTTCAACTACAGGTTTTGGTGGCTATGGCCTCCCTCCCTGTTTTACAGCCTTCTTTTTCAAACACTTGTGTCTTCCTCTGCCCATCCCCTTTACCGTCTGTATGCTTCTTCTGTAGTTTCCTTCCTAGGTCCTTTAAGACTTACACCATCAACTCAATATTGATATCATTCCATAGGGCCATTATATGCTTCTTAGCTTTTTGTCATGAACCAAGTCAGTTAAACTAAGTGAGGTCTGGATTACAAGATTCTGATGGCTTTATTACTCTATGTTAAATGTGGGCTTCAGCTACAATTTGGAGCAGCATATTCAAAATCTTCTTGATTAGTAGTTTGGAAATACCTGAAGAAAGTTGGACGTAAGAGGTCTTTCAAGTTTTAATTCTTCTGGCTCCCTGTTTGTAGGCTTAGATTTTTCAGAACCTACTTTAATTATGGTCCTTTCACACTTCAACATCACTTCTATCATACCACCCACCAGACATAGGGGAAGAAAAGGTTAATAGAAGATGGATATTGTAAATCTGTTTAGAAATAGTTCTTTGGAGCTATTTGGAGCTCTTCCAATCTTTGTTGTTAGCTGTCCAGTCCACTGGTAAAACACCAAAGATGAATCAGCAACTTCCTTGATCTGCATGCATCCTCTGAAGTGGCAAGAAGAAGTCTGAACACCCCTAGAAGTTTTTTGGTGAGTTACTCTCTAAGAAGACAGAATAAGCAAAGATCAGCAAAGAGAGCAAGGCACACCAATGCAAGAGTGTTATCAGTGAAGAGCAGTGTCAGCAGAGCCCAAAGATGACCAGCAAAGAGTTGTAAGGCAAACAAATGCAAGAGCATCATCAACTAGCTGTTGGGTAATACTTACAGTCTTTCCAAACATTGCATGTTCTCTCAAGCATCCACTCCAACAAAACATCATGTACCCTTTCACCAGGCAACTTCCAGAAAAACACTGGGTCTGTTCTCAGCAAAACATCCTCTCATGTGTCTGCTTCAACAGCAAAACATCCTCTCACATGTCTCCTTCAGCAAAAAATCCTCTTATAAGACAGTTTCCAGAAAAACATCACATGCCACAACTGAGTCTCTGATGAAACCAGAAATTCCAACCTTCTGTCCCCCAGGGTATGATTTTGTTCCTATGCTCTTTGCAGAATACCTTAAAGCATAAGTTTTAAGGATAGATATGGCAAGGTCTGTCTGTGAATATTGAATCTCAGGCTAAGAATGTGTGTGTATGTGCATATATATAATATATAGTACATAACATAACATTTAATTAATTACAACAGTTAATTATAATATATCATAATAGTATAAATATAATATATTGTATATTTTATAAAAATATATGGTTTTATAATATATTATATTATTTATGATATATTAAAATTTATTATATATAAGCTAGAATATATTGTATCTATTTTAGAGGACATATTCTGAACTGAGTACACTGCTAGGTCCTCTAGGTACAGAAAACAAGTTCAGTCTTCTCCCAATGCTCCCTCAGACCAGTGCCAAGGGCATAATTGACTTCTTTCTTGTACCTCTGCAGAACTGACTTAAATTAATTTTCAGTTTTGAGGCCTTAGGAACTGCTGAGGGTAAGGTGGTTCATACTAACATCAGACCATGATAAAGTGGTCGTGACATCACTGTATTTTGAACCATAAATGTTAGAAACCAATGTGCATATCAAATAATCATATAATTTGTTTATCGGCTCCAAACTTAAAAAGAAGTTCAAAAATACTTATAAAATTGCTGGAACTAAAACTTCAGGTTTCATTTTTCTTTTCTTTTCTTTTTTTTTAATATTAGAACTAATAAAGACTTGTAAGTTGTGTCCACAGTAGCTTTATTAGAGACAAGTAGTGACTCAGAGACACTGCTGGGAGGACAAACAGCTGTTCCCAAGAAGAGTTATTTTATCTGTTTTAATCGGGAGTTATTGAGTAAGAAGGCAAGCAGTAGGAAAAGACAGAAGGAGACCTAGAGTCTTGCAGTAGAAAGGCTGCAGTGGGGGGCAGGGGGAGGTCCTGGAAAACAAAGAGCAGAGAGAGGGACTGAGGATAGCAAAGTGAGACAGGAGGCTAAGCACATGCAATCAGAATGGGGCAAGTGAATTGTCCTTCCCTTGCTATGAATGAGGTATTCGATAGATGCTATAACTTGTGTCTCACACTCTTACATTTTCAGGAGACAAAATCCCACCAAATTGTCTACCTGCTTTCCATAGAGGCAGGTGGACTGTTCCCCGATAAGCTCTTATTCATCTTGTTTCCTGAAGTATCAAAGCAATTCATTCTCCTAGGAAAAGAAATTATGGAATGGAAGACGAAGACAATAACCTGGAAAAAGAGAAAGGAGAGAAAGGGCAAATTTTTCTTTTGTTTGCAAATGTAGTGTATTAATTGCCTTCCTGGGAGACTTTCTGGACAGACCCTCTAGTAAACAAATTAGATATAAAGCGAAGGAGAGGGCACCAAGGTCACCGTGGTGAGGGCACATCAAGTGACAGGCGCTGGGCCCCCCGATGCATGGCTTGCAGAGCAGATGTTCACAAGGATGCAGTGATTATTGAACTGGTAATAAAAAGCATCAGCTTACACGCAGCCACGATGGATGCTGGTAATTATAAGGCATCCCCTGGGAGGAAAATGACACAAGTCAGCCACAACTCCACAATCACCGGGGCATAATTAAAGCTCCAGTAACAGTTGTTAATAGGGTGCAAATAAAACAGGGGGGAAATTTGAACAACCCCCAACACACATACATTCTTTCTTTCTTTCTTTCTTTCTTTCTTTCTTTCTTTCTTTCTTTCTTTCTTTCTCTTTTCTTTTTTAAGAAACGGCAAAGGGCAATGTAATTATAGGCACAGCAGATTTTCTAATTTTGTTGCATAATAAAACAAAGGGTTGGGCTATTTAGGTAGACCTAGATATTTAAAGTGTAAAACTAAGAGACACCTAGAATTATTTATATTTATATATGTTTATATATATATATACACACACACATACTAAAGGGAAAGTGTGTTTGCTCTTTGAATATGTAGTATGTGGGGGAGAACAGATTTTTAAACAGAATGTTTATATTCTAATTTTCAAAATGGTAGAAATACAAATATGTAAAGAAAACGGAATGCATGTAAATATTTGGCCATTTCATCCTTTCTGGAAGATCTGTAGTGGTATAATGTGCCAAGCTATATGATACTGTTGGTTTAAATGGTTTAGATATTGTTAAATAAAGTCAGCAAATGACTTACAGTGTTGAAAGTCTCACTTTTTCACAGAATGCTGCCAGCCACTCCCTAACCTAAAACATCAAACAAACCACAGCTTGTTTTCCAAGGGCTAAAGCAGTGAGTTATTTGCCAGCAGAGTGTCTAAGAAAAATACATCTCCACCCATTGCGACCCAGTTGCTTGGGCGATTGGGCAACTAACTATGCATCTGCATGTGCATTACCAATTAGGCCCACATAAAGATCCCTTTTAAGAGGCACTTGGGTAGTGGGATAAGAAGAAAAGGAATGTGTTAAGTCCCTGTGTAGCTACTTTTCCATTTGTGGAATTTGGAAAGATTGGATTTAAAGGGCTGACAAATGTAGAAAACACACCATCTATCCCTGGCCTAAGCTTGATATTAGAAGTTCATGAATACCCACACGTGTCATGTTTCAATAAAGTGTAGAACTGAGAACAAAGGGAATGGCGAATCAGTAGAATTTCTACTTTGGGGTTTCAACATGATTGCAATTAGCTACCACAAAGCTTTCTCCTATTTTCTTTGGGTATTTGGAGAACTTGCCAATTAAACTATAACTGAGTACTGATGTATTTGGTATGTGCTCAGAATGAAACACATTTGGGATAGAATGCATGAAGAATGAGTTATATTTCAAGGAGGAGCATAGATTCTTAGTTCTGGGAAGGACCCAAGAGGTTACAGCCCACATCACCTTGCAGCTTACTGCATGGGATATGTCATACTCTCATAACCACAGTGAATTATGCTAATACACAGTGTCTGTTCTTGCAGAAGACACAGAAAAAATGAGGTAATAATAAAGGATGAGGTGTCTAGATGTTCATGAGTCCTGCTAAGGGAAAAGAATAAAAAACTTCATGATGTTTCTCTTATTCCAAGAAGGTTTCATAGGCAAAAGATAGAGTATTTCAGAACTAATATATTAAGATACATAATTTTTTACTTTGGGAGTCTTAATGGGGCTTTCTTTAATTGAGGATCACCCCCTGAAAGTGAATAGAGCAAATGAGGATGAGTGAGAGAGAAAATATATTCTACCCACCTAGGAGGTAGTCAGGAAGTAGTGTTTTGCAGCTGGCCCGGGATTCTGCAAAGGACTTGGGGTTGATAACTAAATACATGCAAAATGCTTTTTATTGTGTCTCCCTTAATAGTACAATCACATTAACCTATTAAATGCTCTGATAAAAACCCTACAAGGGGATTATAGATCAAACTGTTAAATATCTAGCTTGATAACAGACATAAGTAGACCTATTTAGAAACTTAGCTCACTTCCAATGTGAAAAACGTTTCTAATTTACCAAAGATAACTAATTTTTAAAACTTCCCATACCTGAAATCATAGCACTTTGGAGACAGAAACAGAGGGATCACTACAAGTTTGAGGTCATCTCAATCAATGTAGTGAGTTCTATGCTAGCCAGAGATACCTCTCTTGATCTTGTCTCAAGGAAAAGTTCCATTTTTCCCTTATTTTTCTTCAACTATCAAATAAGTTAATTTTGTATAACTACTTGGGTTGTTATGTAAAACAAATTTATATAAAACACTTTATATAAATCATTTCATATGGTTACTGGTGATATGATAAGCTGAAAATATCTCAGATGTTCTTCATATTCAGTGTTTAATTACATAATTTGTAAGTCAACTGGTGTAACCCTGTTCTGATATTTTCCACTCTTTGACAGTGGGGCTGTACAAAATATACAAATTCTTCGGGATTGTGATGACTTGGATTTGTGTGGGATTCACACAGTCTAGGAGAGATGCTTAGAACTTTGTTTTAATGTTGCTCAAATCTTATAAGGGCCTATAGCTTGGATGGCAGATGTAGCAGACTTACAGTGTCACAGGGATGCTTAGTAGAAGAAGGCATCTAAGAAGCAGTAGACTCTCTTTTCTTTATTTTTACAGTATTTGCAAGAATAGAGAAACAGTCATCCTACTAAAGTAAAGATGTATTTGTGAAGTTACCACTGACTGTCTCTGAAAATTTCATCTACACTGTTTGCTACTCTACAAAAATATCTGGAGCAGGCTCAGGAACTTGATTTTGTTCACACCTATAGAAGCTGCAAGTTCTCAGATCAGGTGACCCTTTTCTGAACTCCTGGTGGCATATGGTATCATAACAATAGGAGCAAGCATGTGTGCAAAGAAGATATCACATGTCAGATAGGAAGACAGAGAGCCAGACATTCATGGCTAGGCACACTTTCATAACAACTGATTTTCATGAGAAATATTTCAATACCTTGTTTGAAAGGTGCCCTCAATGACCCAAGTGTCTACAACTAGGTCTCACCACTTGAATACTCTCCCACTATCACAAACCTTCAGTGGGAACCAAGCTTAAAATACATGAACCTTAGGTGAGAGTAGATCCAAACTATGTGAATTTCACTGTCTGAATTTATCTCAGTAACTGTCTTTATAGTTTTCATTTCCCCCAGACCTCAGGGAAAGACTTCAAAAGCAGAAAGTATAATGCTTCTTTCTCTCTACTTTCTCTGCCCTTGTATTTCAGGAGCCTCCATTTCTCTCCTTTATACTTCAATTTTATTGTATCTCTTCATATTTTTGCCTTCCTAAGTGTTCAGGAAGTTGAAGCACGCCAAAGGTCAGTGGACTGTTGAAAATAAGGGAGTTCATCTGGAAAGTTGAAATGGAATTTTTTTGTTCTTCCCTTTTCCAATGTTCTTTTCCCATTTCCAAATCAAAGTGAATTGAAGGTGATTGTCATCTGGAAGATGACTTAGGGAGTAATAACATTGTTGCACAATCATGGAAACCTGGGTTCAAAGCCCCAGCATCCCCAGGTCTCTACATTCATAGGTGTGGCCACAGGTACCTGTAACTTATGTTAGGAGGCAGGTAGAGATACATCCTGGGGTTTGATGACTAGGCAGCCTAGTTGAAATAGCTAGCTTCAGGTTCAGCAAGAGACCCTATCTCAAGAGAATAAAGCAATGAAAGATAAGGGCACTTGGTGTTCTCCTTTGTTATCTGCATCTATACATATGGGCATGCGCATATACGTACAACACATACTGTCTCTGTCTCTGTCTCTCTCTGTCTCTCTTTCTGTCTGCCTCTCTCTGTCTCTCTCTCTGTCTCTCTCTCTCTCTCTCTGTCTCTCTCTGTCCAGGCTATCTAACATTACCTGTTCTAAAATTGTTTAAAAGGATGATAAAATCTGCACCATCCTAATTTATATGAAAAGAATTCCCTTAGAAAATCCTATAAAAATATAAACCATTTTGTTATATCATATACAAATTTTGGTATTTGTATTTCTTTTTCTAAAATATTAAGTTTTCTCTACACTCACTGGTGTGGCCATGGGTACCTCTAACCCATGTTGGGAGGCAGGTAGAGATACATCCTGGGGTTTGATGACTAGTTTCTGTTGAAACTATAAAATATTTAATGTCAATAGTAAATTTCAGCTCTTACAAATCAACTGCTATATAAGAAAACATTTTAGAGTTAAGATATCCCTAGGACAAATTACAGTGATTTTCAGGTTTTGTTTTATATTTGAAAGAAGGACACACATGGCTCAGCTAGGTCACTAACTAGCTATGTGGGCTGGACTGGCCCGACACCCATTATCCTCCTGCCTTAGCTTCCCATGAGCTGCAGTTACAGGTGTGCACCACCATGCTGACTAGTTAAAAAAAAAAAGGCTGTTCATAGATTCTAACATATTCATCTTCTCTTAAATAATTTCCATCTCAGAAAAAAAGCCAGAGGAGATGGAGTGGAGATGATATCACTTTCAAGTTTTTAAGTGTTTTAGAGATAGTCTTAAGGTTTTCTATTTTTCCTTGTTGCTCTCCTTGTCTGCAATTCAGCTTCTCAGTGTGATTTAAATTCTTGACAAAAGCTTTAGGAAAATTTTTTTTTTATTGCTGGTAGAATCTTTACAGAGGAATTACTTTTACTTCTTTCTCTGTGGGCTTTGTGCTCTCATTGTTAACAGTGAATAGATTGTCTTGACATGGTGTTGCCTCTCCAAACTCATGATGCAGAAGACATCTCTTTGCTGGTTTTGGACAAACCAAAAAACAACAATAACAACAACAAAACCCTATAGGTAACAAATGTTGCTTCCATTGATGACTTCTCAAAGAGAATGATTTTTTTTTAATGATATGCATTCATTCATTCATTTATTCATTCACTCATCCTGCAGATCCTAGCTTTGTTTCTTGTTCTTTACATTCCCATTGTCCAAATCATTCGATCTGAAGTCTGGCTTAGTGCTGCACTGCTCTTGTCAATCTGTCTTTCTCTGGATCACTGTTCAGGGTTTCAAAATGGCTTCCTGTACCTGACTTGCCCTGCTCTGCAGTGTGCTGTTTCCTTTGACCCATAAGTTATGGCACACAGATGCCATGGGCACTTTGCAGAGCCTTTCCATTTAGAAATGAAAGCATGGGCCTAACCCTCCACATAATCTCCCCAGATACTTTCCTACCCTTTCCTGTCACTCATCTGTGTGGATTTAGGCCACTTTGTCTTTCCAGACCTGTACTAAACATGGATATTTCCTCTCCCCATCTTGGTAAGCAACAATCCCTTTTCTTACATGCTGCTCTCTTGTAGTCTAGGTGGTTTGTTTCCACCACTCAAGTCGGCTTCCTCCATTTTCAAAACCTGTCTGCCCTTCCATGTTCCACGGCTTTTATTCTCTTTTACGAATTCATTCTTTTTCATCACATTTATTACCACATTTAACTTATTATATTCACAAATACATGATAGCAAGCAAATGAGCAGCTTAGATTGCTTTATTTTTTTTTTTTTCTTGAATCTTGACATCCAGGGAGGACCTAGAATGTGGTAGGTGAAAACAGTAACTGAATAAGCTTTGGAGGAATGATTAGTTTTATAGATGAATGTGAAACTAGAAATTGCTTGTTTGGAAGGAGACATATACAACATACTCTCCAGTGTTGAAGAATCAAGAATTATAAATGTATGGTTAGCCTGAGTTATTCAAGACTAGCCTGGACTACACAGGAAGATATCACTCTTCCGAATGTATGAAAATAGTATTTCTTGGAATTACATTGTGTTAGAATGTTTTATTTTAAATATTGCATTTGAGTTGCTGTTTTAATTTTTATGAAAAAGTCATTAAATGAATTTTGGACTGAGATTAATATAGATTTTCCAACAATGTTTGAAATGGCTCCAAACAAAATTCTTTCATTCATACTCTATGCTTATACAAAGTGACATTCTCAGCAATGGTGAGCATAACGTAAAATTATAAATCAGCTCTGTGGAGAATATTGAAGATGGCCTGTATTTTGTGGTATGGATTGAATAGTGAACCCAGATTTAATTATCTATGTAAAAATGAGAAACAGCCTCATCTTATTTGTATGCCAATTTTCTTTGTCTTGTATAAATACTAAAATTCTGTATGTTCCAAAAACAAGGCTGTTTTGCATATGCACATGAACATGCAGACTCATTCTCCTGTGTGCTCCTGTGTTCACACACACACACACACCATAAAGTTTGTCTTGGGAGAAGACAAATACAGGCAGCAATACGTCTTTCTCAAAGGTCTGAAAGGAAGCAGCTAACATCTTTCTTTAATGGGCAATCTTTTTTTTTTTGGCTTTTTGAGATAGGGTTTCTCTGTGTAGCCCTGGCTGTCCTGGAGCTCACTCTGTTGACCAGGCTGGTGTTGAACTCAGACATCCACCTGCCTCTGCCTCCTAAGTGCTGGGATTAAAGGTGTGCGCCACCATTGCCTGACGTGGGCAATCTTCTTTAAATCAAAAGTTGCAGCAGTAAAGTAAAATATTCGGCCCACCTTCTTTGGTAAGGGTTCTTTTTTCTCTTCTTCTTCTCTTCTTTCTTAGGAGGATTTTGGGATGTTTCATTTTGGTATGTCTCACTTATCTGAAGCAGTCTGCATTCTCTACTTCAGTAGTCTATGTCCAAGCATGGAAGATTTACATATATTTACAAAACCATACTTATTTATATAAGTACATATACTAACTGTATATAAATATGTACATGTGCATATGTAAATATAAGATAAAATAATACAAACTAGACAGCATCTGTCTTCATAGCCATAGTCAAGTACTGGGAGAATTTGGAAGATGAACTTCAAATCTCAAGGGAAAAAGAAGGTGTCCAAGCTAAGCTAGGTGTAAAGCCAATGTATAAGTATGGGAGAAAGCAGGGAGACAGGGCCAGCGCACTGAGTACAAAGCACATTTTTGGTTGGTCAAATACATATAAATAATTCTTACTTTGACTATTGAAGTTATAAACATATGGCATACTTTGTTCTTCTTTGCTACTGATATTTTGCATATTAAGGAAAATTAATTGTATCTAAGGACATGACCATGTGGCAAAACTCCGTTTTTATTTAGCTTGTCTGTTTGCAGAGGAACAAGTTATATGACCACTAAAGATGTTAATCTTTGCTTGGTGTGCTTCAGCTATTTCAAAGGCCATTCATATCCCCTGTTGAAGAACTCAGATTAGCAATATATCAGTCTCCTAGATGCAAGGCTACAGTGACTTCTAGTGGGATTTGAAAATTTACAAAGACCACTATTCTAAGAATCATTTCCTTGTGGTTCCTAAAATCCTTTTCTAGTTAAAAGTGTTTTCTTTGACAGTGATTTGTTGAGTTTTGATTAGTTTTCAAACATTTTTGCAGAAAAATCACTGGAAGGAAAATATTTAACATGCAGTATTTTGGACTTAACAAGTAGATGAAGAATCGTGAATGTTTGGACCATTGCATATTCAGAGGCCAAATTTGACAGCATTGTCTTACAAAACTCTTTGCAATTTACAAATGATTTTTTAGCAAGGAATCACTTGATTAAAAAGTTTTCTCTCTGAGAGCAATTTTGGATGAACTAGATTTGAATAAACTAGGGTACAGGGAGGAGGATAGGCCTTTACCTTAAGTAGGTGTGTCCTGCAGGAATGAAAGCCCTATTGAGACCCCTGGGTACTAATAAACAAAAACAAATGGGATTACTCGAGTTAAAAAGTGGGGGAGATACACAGACGTTAAAAATAAGAAAGCATCAACTGTGCTTTGACTATGTCACATAGCTGCACATTTCAATGTACGAAATTACCTATTTTTATATTTTTACTAATTTTTTGTCAATAAATTCAGTTCACCTCTTTTATATACTTCCCATCCTCTTTGCACATGGTATCCCTCGTGTAACATTGTAAGACACTTGAGAGTGTGATAAAGACAAATTTGTTTTAAAATGGAATGCGAGTATTTTGGTAAGAAAATTATGATGTGGAAGCATTTCTGTTCAGTCTACCAAGTGGATGGGTGGACATTTTAATACAGTAACTTTTTCTGGTCATTTCTTTGTAATATATTAGAGAAAGAATCTAAAAGATGATGTCCAGAATGGATATTTTTGTAATATTGCCATTTCTTTCTACTTAGGGCTTATCAATTGTGTGAACACTTGTGCCTTGTAAGCCCCAGTTACTACCCTTTGGCAGCCATACTTGTCAGAAAGACTTACTGACTAGTTTCCATCAGCTTGCACATTAAGAATAATGTCTCTGGTTTGACCAGCAAGCTATTTTATTGTCTAACTAAATGTTTAATCTCTGCAGAAGCTCTTCATAACTCCCACTTCACAGTGGCATCGGTGACACTTCTTATTTTAACTGTGTCAAATTATGCTCAATTTATTTTGTTTGATTTCCTTGTTGTGAACTGCTATGTGTTCTGCAAACCTTCTTTCTGGAAGTTAACCCACAGCGGGGAGACACTTGTCACAAGGTGACTTTACCAGCAATACTTTCTCCTTGGTGATAGAATTGGCTCACCTGCCAGCTTCCAATAGCTTCCCCCAAACACATAATGACCGCTTCCCACTGAGATCTGAGGCAACCCCCTGCATCTTGGAACCTGGCCAGAATGGCACTGCTGAGACACACAACCAGGAACTTAGTTGTTTGTGGATGCGGAGATGGGATAGAGGGACAGTGAATGAATCTTCCTAATTTGAGATTCTCTAAGTGGATGCGTGCTATAATCTTGCACTTTAAACAAGGAGACAAATCCTATGGTTTGGATTGAGGTTGAATAATGAGAAAACGATCTCATTAAAACACATTTGAAACAATGAGCAATTTGTAGAGATCTGAATTAACGCCCTTAAAAATATATAACACACAGCATTACCAACTAGCAGCTTGTGGCTATTTTCATAGCCCTGGGATCTTGTTCTGCACTTAAAAAATCTTAGCTTCCAGAGTTAGTGTGGATAAAGGTAATTTGTTTTCTTCTGGAAGATACTCTGTTCTACACACACACACACACACACACACACACACACATTCATATATATATATGTATGTGCATGTTATATGTATATATACAATATATACCTATCTTGTATGATATACAGAATATATATCATATTTTGATATTTCATAGCTTATTGTATTATTAAATCACTACAGGTTAACTCACCATGACAGGAATTTTTGTGACAAGAGAGTGGAGAATCTGAGTTTTAAAGAATTAATTCCTTTCTTTGTTTGGTGGCTTTGCTTCTCATCTCAATGATGATTTTCAGTTTGTCTGAGGCCAAATTACAGTGATATGCATGTGCAGTTCCCATTAGTGTCAATAGGAATTACGCACAGTGACGGAAGAATAGAGCCCATATGTTTGTGTGGAGTGAGTGATTCGAAGCATCTGTGAAGCATTCTTAGCAGTGGCTCTATCACTGCATGCAATCCCAGCAAGCTTTTCATAAAAAAAAAAAAATTAAAAAGAACAAAAACACAAGAATTTCCTTTGTTTTATAGACTCTAAAGATTAGTATTCTAATTAAATTCTCTTAAAATATTTACCTTTGAACAACATGCATATATAGGATACACTAAAAAGTAGTTTTCAGTAGTACCTATTCCAGGAATAATGATTTTTAAATTTTTTAGAGTTTCAAACATGAATACTATATTTACATCATTGCTATCCCTCTTCTTGTCCAACTCTTTCAGTGTCTCCCTACTCACTCTCAGATTTAAGACTTCTCATTTCTCTCTGCCGCTTTGTCTCTGTCTCTCTTACACACACACACACACACACACACACACACACACACACACACACACACCCCACAGCCTGTTCATTGTTGTTTGTATGTATACTTGGATTAGCTAAGCTACTGGGGTTTGAGCCTAGAGAAGACTTGTTCTTCCTCACTTCACAGCCCCTGACCACCTGTAGCTCTTTATGTATAGTTAAGGATGCGTATTTACTCTCACATGTGTCTGTTTGAGACAAGAGCTGAATTTATATGCTTTCACAGCAGTCGTTTTTTTAATTTATTGTTTGAGGATTTTGTACATTAATATAAGGTGGATAAAAAATGCTTGCTGCCAAACCAGGGCCCACATGGTATGAAGAGATAACCAGCTTCCATAAGGTGTCCTCTGGCCTATATGCGTGTACAATGGCAATGCACCTACACTAACTACATCCTCTCTTAATAAATAAAGGCACGTAATAAAAAGCATTGTCATGAGGATTTGAATGTAAGTGTGCTAGTTTGGGCTAAACATGAAAAAGTGTCATTATGAAAGCTGCTGAAAGAGACAGTGGTTGTATGACCTTATAGCCTCATTTAACAATGAGCACAGAGGCCCAGAAACACTGCAGGGAACTGACACAAAGGAGTTGGCAACTACTTGCCTATACCATTAGCTCAGGTACTTGTCTATCTTAGATATTTTTGTGTTCTTCTTACCCTAGAAAGGTCAGCAACCCTCACAGTTTTGCTTAAGTTCTGGGTTATATTGGGAGGTCTATCCATGCCACATTAATATAATTTGTGGACATATGGTATTTTCTAAGAAGACAGGGTACTTGTACTTAATACCTCATAGCCTAAGGGATTATGGTGTATATAATTCATGGTACATTCTTCTTGGACATAGGACCACATTCTTAGATCTAAACTATTTTTAACCTCAGAGATTTCCTTAGGATCTTTTTGGATGTATAGGTATTGTTTCTTAGGAAATATTAATAAGTAAATGCTTCAGTGGTCTTCTGTGTAGAAGCTATTACTAGGACAATATGTTACCTTATGTTCATATTGTTGTTTGAAATATGGACATGAAGATAAGTGCATTAAATATCCATATTTGTCCTCCTAGGACCTTGCAAAACTCAAACAGTACTGAGAGTCTTGTGCTGTGTTTCAGCATTGAGCCTTAGCACATTTTCTTACTATCTATGTATTTTCTGGGAAAGATGAACGGCTTCTTTCAAGTTGCTAATAACTATTCTCACCTGTGCTACTAAATCTGGATGCTTGGTCTATTATGCATGGTGTAATGACTCTTATTGTCTTATTTGTTCATTGAAAGTGGAATGTAAGGAAGTTGAATCTAGGTTGGAGACGTTGCTCAGCAGTTAAGAGCCCTTGTTACTCTTAGAAGACCTGGCTTTGATTCCCAGCAACCCCCATTGTAGTTGACAACCATGCCTAACATGTTTGCATTCCTGGGATGCATACTTCCTATTCTGATATCCATGGTCATATAGGCAAAACACGCATGTACCTAAAATTTAAAATACTGATAATAAATCACAAAAGAAGGTTAACTCATCAAAGCAGAGATTAGAATGGTAGTTAACAGATGATTTGAGAAGGGTTTGTGTACATCATAGTAGCCACAGTTAATCACAGTGTGGTAATTACTTGAGGCTTGCTAGGAGGGTAGATTTGAGTGTTGTCCAAAAGGAATGATACGTTTGTGAAACGACACAAATTTTATTTATTTCTAAATTGGATATTTTCTTTATTTACGTTTCAAATGTTTTCCCCTTTCCAGGTCTTCCCTTCGGAAACCCCCTATCCAATCCCTCCTCCCCCTGCCTTTA
The DNA here is from genome assembly GCF_008632895.1 of Mastomys coucha. NCBI lineage: Eukaryota > Metazoa > Chordata > Mammalia > Rodentia > Muridae > Mastomys > Mastomys coucha. The sequence goes on from NW_022196897.1 coordinate 100,017,872, forward strand.
TGAGGGTGCTCCCCGACCCACCCACCCATTCCTGCCTTCCCACCCTGGCTTTCCCCTACACTGGGGCATCAAACCCCGTCAGGCCCAAGGGCCTCTCCTCTCCACTGATGTCTAACAAGGCCATCCCCTGCCATGGATTTGGCTGGAGCCATGGGTCCCTCCATGTGTATTCTTTGGTTGGTGGTCTAGTACCTGGGAACTCCGGGGTGTTGGCCAGTTGACACTGTTGCTCCCCCCATGGGGCTGCAAACCCCCTCAGTTCCTTCAGTCCCTTCTCCAATTCTTTCATCAGGGACCCCATGCTCAGTCCAATGGTTGGCTCCCAGCAAGCATCCACCTCTGTATTTGTCAGGCTCTCTCGGCGCCTTTTAGGAGATAGCCATGTCAGGCTCCTGCCAACAAGCACTTCCTGGCATCCACAATAGCATCCAAGTTTGGTAACTGTGTATGGGATAGGTTCATAGGTGGGGCAGCCTCTGGATGGCCTTTCCTTCAGTCTCTGCTCCATACATGGTCTCTATATTTCCTCCTGTGAGTATTCTGTTCCCCCTTCTAAGAAGGACTGAAGCATACACACTTTGTTCTTCATTCTCCTTGGGCTTCATATGGTCTGTGAATTGAATCTTGGGTATTCTGAACTTTGGGGCTAATATCCACTTATCAGTGAGTACAAACCATGTATGTTCTTTTGTGACTTGAGTTACCTCACTCAGGATAATATTTTCTAGTTCCATCCATTTGCCTACGAATTTCATGAAGTCATTGTTTTTAATAGTTGAGTAGTATTTCATTGTGTAAATGTACCGCATTTTCTGTATCCATTCCACTGTTGAGGGACATCTGGGTTGTTTCCAGCTTCTGGGTATTATAAATAAGGCTGCTATGAACATAGTGGAGCATGGGTCCTTATTACATGTTGGAGCATCATCTGGGTATATGCCCAGGAGTGGTATAGCTGAGTCCTCAGGTAGTATTATGCCCAATTTTCTGAGGAACTGCCAGACTAACTTCCAGAGTGGTTGTACCAGCTTGCAGTCCCACCAGCAATGAAGGAGGGTTCCTCCTTCTCAACATCCTTGCCAGCATCTGCTGTCACCTGAGTTTTTGATCCTAGCCATTCTTACTGGTGTGAGGTGGAATCTCAGGTTTGTTTAGATTTTCATTTCTCTAATGACTAAGGATTTTGGACATTTCTTTAGGTGCTTCTTGACCATTTGAGTTTCCCCAATTGAGAAATCTCTATTTATCTCTGTACCTCATTTTTAATAGGGCTATTTGGTTCTCTGGAGTCTAACTTCTAGAGTTCTTAAAGGAGCTATAACCATCCATTGGAAAAAAAAGCTTTTTCAACAAATGGTGCTGGTTCAACTGGCAGTCAACAAGTAGACAAATGAAAATTGATCCATTCTTATCTCCCTGTACAAAGTTCAAGTCCAAGTTGATCAAATAAAATCAGATACATTGGATCTAATAGAAGAGAAAGTGGGGAAAAGCCTGGAGAACATGGGCACAGGGGAAATTTTCCTGAACAGAACACCAATGGCTTATGCTCTAAGATCAAGAATCAACAACTGGGACCTCATAAAGCTGCAAAGCTTCTGTAAGGCAAAGGACACTGTCAATAGTACAAAATGGCAACCAACAGACTGCAAAAAGATCCTTATCAATCCTACAATACAATTTTAAATATTTGAATTTAATCACCACACAGTGATTTCGTTTTTCAAACAAGGACATGTAGCAGCTTGCCTGAAATGCTATATAACACATCTATGCAATTTTATTTTAAAATTAAATTAAATAGGTGAATAGATAAATAAGTGAATGGATGGAAAAACAAAGATTGTTCTCTGGAGAACAAATTAGAGGTATACTCATCACTTCTCTTGAGATCACCAGTTTACCAACACCCATGTACTCTTGCTTTACTTGACTTGGGACTTGTAGTTTGCCTGTGGAACTTCAGGCATCAGAAGACCTTCCCTCTAGTCTCTTAGTAAAAGCCTCAAGTTTTCTTATTTCTGATCATACAATTACCTAACTAAGATGTGTTTCTGAGCCTTTGAATCTCTGCTGTTAGAAGAAGATGTCCAACTGGCTTCTCATCACTAAAGAATAAGAATCTGGCTGAGAGATTTTAAGAAGCCTCCACATATTCTTTATGTCTCCTCCCATGTCAGCTCCCTGAGAACTCTTCCAGGACTGTGGAATCACAAAAACGGGTGGCCCCTTGACCTTTGAATCATCACATGGTTGGGAGTCACCTGCTGTTAGACCTGTTTTAAATCAGTCTTAAAGAAAGAAATTTTATTCCACGGAAGCTGCTTTCCTCCTGTTTATTAGTTTTATCCCCTCCTAGATCCCGCGACAACACAACCTTGATGTCTTCTAGATGCTATGCAATTTACGACATAGAGATGATACTCTGAGAAGACATTTCTACCATTCCAAGCATAAGGGGTAAAGCCAGAATAAATCAGTTAAGTTTAATTATTAATTTATTTGTTTATGATCTTGGGCATCAAACTCAGCATCCCAGCCTTGCACTGAAAATACTTTACCTCTGAGCCCCAGCACAGCTGAGCTCAGTGTTTAGATATTTGGGTTTCTTAAACCTTTGGTTTCATAACAAATTGATTCCACTTTCACTCAATGCATAATGATTATCTTGCTTTTACATTTTAAATTATAGCTTTTTTAACACCTTTATTTTTCTTTAGCATCATCAGCAAAAATAAAGCATGGCATATTTCACCCTTTCTAGAGATCTTTCAATGTGCCTAATAGTAAGCAAGACAATTTAAACTTCATAAATGGCTTGATGGTAGTGGATTTACTGGTATTCATGAGATTTTGGTGAACAAAACCTAGCTGTTGCCACTGACTTTGGGACAGGCATTTCCAAAGAAATGGGTAAGTCAAGGAGAAGTATTAAGAAAATAACATGAGTATATTTAAAAGTTCATTCTTTACTACCTTTAAAGTATTTTTGGATAAATCAATTAATGAAATTAAGAAGTTTAAACAATTATAAGACAATAAAGATTTTAAAAATACCTAAGTGGAAAAGTCTTTTTTCAAGATAAGACACAAGTTAGAAACTTAATTTGATACTTTTGCATTAAATGTGCATATAAAAAGCACCATAGACATATTTAAAAGAAAAATAACACCCTGAAAATAAATAATTTGTAAACACAAATTATATTGTAGAACAAGGGAGAATATTCTTCGTGTATAAGAAACTCATAAAATTAATGATAAAATTACTAGCAACTTAGTAGAACACAGTAAGAGGGATATGAACAGACAGCCTATTGAAAAGATAATGTAAATGATGCTATAAAAGATTTTTATAAAGCTTAATATCATTCATAATAATAGAAATACTATTAAAACTATAATGGAATACTATATATAAAGTTTCATGCAGCCTGATATTGTTGAAAATATAAAGAAATAAACACTGTCATACATCATTTTTACTTGAGTCTAAATTGCTACAATCTCTTGTGTAAGCATTTAACAATATTTTATGAATTTTAAGTGCACATATCTTTTGACCGTACAGTCTTTCAAAAAAAAAAAACTCTTCTACAAACATATTCACAGAAAGAGGAATGAATGCAAAAGAATATTCAATACACTATTTGTTACAAATTATTGGAAGCACCCTACATATTCATTTTATTTAAATTGTTAAATAGTAAATTTACATAGTGGAAACGATGCAGCCATAAAAAAGCACATTTGATATGACATGATCATTTGGATATGTTAGTAAATGAAATAATGATCTGTAAAAGAGTATGTAGTGTTATAGTCATAGACATTTATTGGTATTTACCAGTATATTGCACAAAAATCCAAATTTACTCAAAGGTATATTTAAGAAACTGATGAAGATAGCTGTTTCCCCAATGTAACTATGCATAGTTTTCAAGACACACTAAAAAAAAAATTCTCTCCCGTTATTCAAGATGAAGATGCTGCTCTCTTTCCCTGTGTTGGGTGTGGCTGTCTTCTTGCTGTGTCCTCATTTGCTCTTGGATCAGTATACAGAACCCTTATATCTCTTGTGTCTTCAGATTTCTTTTTCTATTTTTTTTTTAAAAAATCTATATATAAGAACACAGTCATGTTGGATCATGCTCTGCCCTAAATTCCTCATTCCAAATTCATTACCAATTTTAAGGTTCTATTTCTACATAAGGTCATATTTTAAGATACTTGTAGCTATGGTGCTTCAACTTATGAATTCAGGGATGATGCAATTCAGTAAACAATAAAAGTTGACTCATTTCTCCCTGTATTACTACTGATCTTTGAACTTCATATGATATGTTATGCTTCCTAAAAATAAATAACCACAAAATCAATCTTACAGTATGAAAGTAAGCTGACTGTGTTTTGTTCCAGCAGAAAAGGGAACATAATAATTTGTTTTGCTGGCTAACTTAAATCCTAAAAAACAGTGTCAATAGAAGTGAGTACCCATTTCTGCAAATATATGCTTGGATCTATGGAATATAGTTTCTTTATTCAAGTGTCTACTGTATGATTCTTTAAAATAGAAACCTTTCAAGGTGACTGACTTCAGAGGAAGTTTTAGTATTTTTGTCAGTTAAAGAGAGTTATACCTGACTATTTTTATTAATTTAGCAGCTTAATACTGCCAAAGTAATAGAACAAGATTTCCATGTACAACAATTTCATTCTTTGACATTCTATTCTCCTTTGGGTTACATAGGTTATGGATCTGCTTAACAGTGAATTCACACTTACATTTGAATAGAATTTAAAATAGAATGAACAGAAATATTTCTAATGCAGTAACCATAAAAAGACAGTTGTGTATATTACCCACAGATATTGTGCAGTTACCATGATAATCTAACTACTCTATGCGCTTCCTCTGTGGTTTCAAAAAATATCATGAATAGCTATTTTTCTATATTACACATGATATTGTTCCCAGAGAGCTCCCATAGTACTATTTTAAAGCCTAAACCATACAATGACCATGATACCATAATAATATTCCTTCTAGTACAAGACTTATGCAATGAAATATTAATATACATACTAATGAAGAAGTGAGGAAATCACACATCATCTCACCCCCAGACAAGGAATAAAAACAATTAAAATCATTAGTGTTGTCCCGAATTGAGATGCCTAATTGATTATTCAGGACACAATGGTCAGCCCTGAAACCAGTAAGCAAAAAAGATACCCTAAACAGACTCAATAGGCTTTATTTCTATATTTATGCATACACATAAACATACATATACACTCACAAAAACACACACTTGCACACAAACTCAGACACACACAAACACATATTCACACATACAAACAACAAACTCATGCACACAAACCCACTCACACACACAAATACACATAGTCTCACATATATTCACATGAATACACACAAGCACACACTCTCACAAACACACACACAGAGTCATCTCCACAGTCCCATTTCAATAATTTCTTGATGTAGAATTGCATATAAAGTTAAGATTTAATTATATAATTCCTCCCCTCCCCTTTCCTCCACCATTTTTCCATCCAGCTACTCCCATGTCATTCCCAACTCCCTCTCAAACTGATAGTCTCTTTTTCGTTGATTAATTGTGGTATACACACACACACACACACACACACACACACACACACACACACAAACACAGAAAGGATTTATTAGAGAAATGGCTGTTATTAGCAGTTACTCTTCTATCAGGCCACAAACTAACATTTCTCACTGGAAAGGGTGTTTGGTGAGAGAGCTACTCTTCAAACCCTTCTCTTAGATTCCTAATATTCAAAGCCACTACTTTTAGAAATATTCACTTGTGAATAAATCAAAGATGGCTTTTATATAGATAGAGTAACCCAATGCTTCAAGAAAATGGTGACCATCTATGAACTCTGGTATGAAAGTGTATCCATGCCTTTTCAACCTCAACACTCCATCTAAGACTTAAGAAGTGGATCTGTGTGCACCATAGTAAAAACCTGGATGACAGTCTTAGCTAACTCTGTTAACTCAAAAAGAATGCATGGATTCTAGATGTAACAAGGAAAACCTAGGGAATTCCAGTTATAATGTTTTCTCTCACATGGAATGTTTCATTTGCCACCTACAAATAACTTTCTATTTTTAGTACATATTATCTACAACACTCTAGTCATGTTCTTATCAAGTCAATTTTTGAATTTAGATTATGTATTAAAGTAGATTCAATTTCTTCTTTCCTATAAATAAGCATAATTCACAAATAAAGTAGCCTCAAGTGGCATGCATGGCCTTGGATGAGGCCACAGCAACACATCTGTATGCTGAGAGACCTCTAGATGCTGACTAGTGTCTTCAACACCAAGAAACAGACAGGTAACCGCACAAAATGAACAAATACTATGTAGGGGCTTTTTGTGCTATACATTGTGTTACTGCATTTTGGCTTAGACTTGGCCAGCTGGAAATGACTATTATTTGATCCTATAAAGACACTTTGAGGGCTGGAAATAGTTTTGGAAAATTTATTAGCTTAATCTCTTTGGAAGCTGAAAGAATTGATCGTCCCCAAAGTTCCCATAATTGTGCGTCTTGGTGGTGACAGGTTTGCTATCTTGCCACTTTCAAGGATGACATTGTGAAATGCATTAGTTTTCCTTGACAAGTAGGAGGATGATTTGAATTTAAGAGAGGTGGATAGGCATCCAGCTGGTTCAAACTGGAAGCTTTTACTGTTCTCCAGTAGGTATTCTCAAGTAGACATTCCAATGTGCATAAGGAAGGCTCTTACAGGTATGACTTTGTCTCACCCTCAGGATAATTCAGAAGTGAATGTTTTCCATCTATTTTGTAATAAGGAAGCAGGCTCACAGCGTTTGTATGACATATTTAAAGTCATCACTACTTTGTCACATCTTGGGAGTTTAAACCCAGTTCAGGTGGTTCATCTACACTCTCTCCTGCACATTAGAGTTGTTTCTGAGAGTCTAAGGGAGAACTCACACACACACACACACATACACACACACACACACACACACACACACACACAAATGACAGAAAAAAAAAGATTTTATGGCACCGGAAAGTATTTGGCATATAGACAGTTTACCAAAGCTAGAATGCAATTTGCCTTTGGAAGAAGAGCTTCCTAGCTTCCTAGTAAGCCCTGTGCAAAGGCCATTTGGTTATGAATTTACTCTACTGTCTGAGAAGGTGTGTAGCACTTTTTTTCCCTGCAACTTAAGATACAGGTTATTCTTTAAATTCATTCTTCTTGCATGAAGTTTCTGGCAAGAAGGGACACTCCCCTGCTTCAAAAGAGTAGCAGCTAGAATCAAGGCCTTGAGCATCTTGGGATTTATTGTGTGAAACCAAGCCTAGCCTTCATGCGGGGAAGTTCAACTAGCTTTCTTTGAAGGCAGCAGTTTTCCAGCAGGCCCTCAGAGCTAAGCATGGAAACAAGCTCTCTAAGACGGCATGGGCAGCACTTATATCAACATCCATAATGTCGATTCCTTAGTCATGAAAGTTTTCCTTAAGGAAAAAAAATATCATTTGGGCCAGGTTAATTTTATCCCTGAGATATGTTTATTAAGAACAATAATGAGGGTTGGGGAGTTAGCTCAGTGGTTAAATTACTTGTTGCTCTTACAGAGGACTCAGGTTTGCTTCCCAACATCCATTTGGTGACTCACAACCATGGGTAGTTCCAATCTCAGGAAAATCCAACACACACTTCAGATCTCTGTTAGCAAAGTCATTCATACAGTACCTATGCATACAGGCTGCAAAAACACTCATACACATAAAATAATAAGAAAAAATAGATTATGAAGATCGGGAACTTGGCCTTTCCATGTCTCTTATACCATTGTCCAAAGTAGATGTAAACGTTGTTTTCAGTGAGCTTTCTGAGATCACTTTTCATCACCAGGCTGGAGTCCTCGTTCAGCATTTTTAGAGCAGTCAGGGGTGAGGCCTTCCTGCTCCCTCAGCCCCATTAATAAGGAGAGACCTGGCTCTGCAGCTCCCAGCCCCATCTCCCAGCACATTTACCCATCCCAGCACAGTAGTAAATCAGCCCTGTGTATTTTCCTAATTTTAGGTTGGGTCTGACTTAACCCATCTAATAGGAAAAACATCTGGTATCCCTTTACTTTTTAATCTGTTCTTTCCATCAGGAACCTTATCGCCCTGGGACCAGGTAGGAACAAGAGGCTGGTTCTTGTACCTGGATAGCTGGGACCACGTGCTGTCCGATACTTAATCACAGCCTGCTTTTCCTTTCTGCTTTACCATCCTTTAAAGCTTGGATTTACAATGATGCCTTGACATCACAATCAGTTTGGGGTTATAGATTACCCGATTAGTAAAAATCCTGAGTTATGACATATTCTGTGTTAAAAGGAGGTTTAAAGTTATTTTTTAATATTAAATTTAAGAGGCTTTCTGTTAACTGTATTCTAAAACCTCACATCTAAGCTGTTAGCTTTGTATTCTCGCACTATAACACACACAGGTAGGCACACACACAGAGACACACACATATACACATGTTATACATGTACATGTATGTATATATCATTGTTTTAAAAACTCTAATGGAAAGAGCTTGGAGGGAATTATGAAACGTCCTAGGAGTCAGTTTCGGTTCTTTCTATTTATGGAGCATTCACGATAGCACAAACCGAGTCATCTTTTGAGAGGACCACAGAATAATTTCACACTAACATTTGACTACATTTGTAAGTGATTTGAGCTACAGTCTTTTTTTAAAATAAAGAGGTTCCAGGGTCATTTGGTCTCTAAAATAAAGCTTTTCCTTTTTAAAATTTAAAACCTGATGATTTTTCCATTTCCAATTCTCCTCCTCCCTAGTGCCTTTCCTTCCAGAAACTTCTATGTCTTTTTTTTTGTGGGGGGGGTACGGGGAGGAGGCACTTTTGGTATAGTACAAAGATGGATATTCTGATTGAGTTCAGATCAATTACTACAAAGATGTCTAGCTTTCCACTTGGATTTTTACTCCTCTGATATGGTTGGAAAATCACGGACAGTATAAGCTAACAAGGGACCATATAGGAATTAACTTCAAATAGCCTCAGGCCTAAAAGCTCTTCCCAAATCTACAGTATGTTAGGGGACTTTATCTCCCCAAAGTAACATAGCTGTTTATGCACTCTTGCCTCTCAGTTCCTTTTAACTGGGGCCTGAGGAGGAGCGCATGGGCAGCAGCACATCTGAAGCAGGAATTAATTATTGAAATCAATTATTGTGTCTTTCCAATGCCTGCAGACAGTCCTCAGCAAGTTGACATAATAAATATTTGTCTCAATGGCTGTCTCTGAGAAAAGAGATTGAAATAAATCAGAAAGAGGAACAACACACTTTCTGTTTGGTCTTATTCCATCTCATAAGATTTCATGAAACTAGTAGTTACTTGGCAGTTGATAAAAAGCAGATTTTAATTCTTTTACTCTGTGGATTGTGACTGATGACCTTCTTCATAGCCCAAAGAATTTGTTCATAATGTTGTTGTTGTTGTTTTGCCTTTCTGACACAGGGTACTAAGACAATTTGAAGGCAAGTCTAGTCTTTCTGATGAAGGCTAAACCAGTGTCACTTGGCACCTTCCATTCTCATATGTTGGTCCAGAAATTGCGGGTTTACTTGCAAGAATTCTTTGGGTCATGATAGGAAGTCAGCTATACAAAGACACCATTAATGAACTTGTCACTATAAAGAATAGATGCGAATGAGAGATCAAAAAGAGTCCTTCAAAGGCCTCTCTGGGAACAGAGGGTCACCTAATGAACACAGTCTCCAATGTGAATGCATTTTCATAAATTTCTATCTGGACTATGCTTTCTAGATAGTCACTTTTCATGATGTTATTTTAAGTCATACAACTCAACATCTATGAGAAACCTTGGCACTTAGAAACATACTCATTGAGGATATTATCTTAGTTCACTTGGGATGCCACTATAAAAAAAAGTCTTAAACTGGTTGACGGTTTCCTTGTAATTCTAGTGGCTGGAAGTCTCATGAATAAGAAGGAGTTGGTGTGTAGGAGGGTCCAGTTCTTCATGGGACACATGAAGTCTACTTTGTCCTCACATGGTGCAAAGATCAAGGGCCTTCTAGAGTCATTTATAAAGGATATTAAGTCTATTCATTCTGTTTCTACCTCAGGACCTAATCACTCTGCTAAACTTCATTTCCTAATTCTTAAGGATTTCTGTTCCTCATTTAAGATTTCAAGGCATCCCTATTCAATATTGTACTTGAAGTCCTAGCCATAGCAATTAGGCAACAAAAGGAGATCAAAGGGAT
>NW_022196897.1:100030840-100112294 GCF_008632895.1 Mastomys coucha
AATAAAGAAAATATCTAAAATAAATAAAAAAAAAAAAAGATTTCAAGGCATGTGGGTGGAGCAAGGAGCCAAAGTCCATGCTTCTTGGAAAAATCAAAAAGAAAGAGAAAAATGAAGAAATGAATATATGCTGTTACCTTTAAAATTATATTAATGGGTAAAAGCTGAAGTTCACAATAAATACAAAGCTGATACCAGAGACGCAAGAGGTTTCCAGGGCCCAACAGTGAGGACGTTAGCCAAAACACCCAACAAAGGAGAGAAAGAACCTGTAGAGACCACATCCAGTGCATAGGCCTGGCTCCCGGTTGAGAGATGGGGCCACCCACCCACCTCAAAAAATAAATCCAGAATTCCTCATGTCAAAGGAAATGCAGGGACGAAGAATGGAGCAGAGATTGAAGGAAAGGCCATCCAGTGATTGCCCCACCTAGATCCATCCCATCTGCAGACACCAAACCCAGACACTATTGCTGATCCAAAAAATGCTTACTGACTGGTATAGCTGTCCCCTGAAAGGCTCTGACAGAGCCTTACCAAAACAGATGTGGATGCTTGCAGCAAACCATCGGACTGAGTAGGGGACCCCAATGGAGGAGTTAGGGGAGGGACTTTAGGGCTCAAGAGTTTTGCAACCCCATAGGAAGAATATTAACCAAGCAGACCTCCCAGAGCTTCCAGGATCTAAAACAACTAAAGAGTACACATGGGGGGACCCATGGCTCTATCTGGATATGTAGCAGAGGATTGTCTTAGTGGGCACCACTGGGAGGGGAGCTCCTTGGTCCTGTGGAGGCTTGATGACCCAGGGTAGGGGAATATTAGAGCACTGGGGCAGAAGTGGGTGGGCACGTAGGGGATGTCAATTTTAAAACATACTTGTAACACTGTGAATTAATAACCTTTTCATTGTTTTCTTGTTTATTGTGCGGTTTGAAGCATTGCCCCAAATGTTCTGGGAATAATAATAGGAATTAGTGAAGAGAGTGGGAAATGGGCTGACCACAAGGGAAGATGAATGACTAATATTGAGTGAGTTTGGAAGTAACCCTGAATAGATCAAGATTTTTGGTATGAGGGGATAGTAAAAGGCCCACATTATCAAGTAAGGACTCAGAACATGCTGAAATTTCTAACAAAGGAAATTTGAATTCCTTTGAAGTTACTTGCTATGACTTCATCTTTATGCATATACTTTTTCCCTAAAACTCCTTATTGGAATGAAACCAATGTTAGTATTTTATTATTCACAAAAGCATGTCATCAAAAATGTCTTTGGCAAAGCTTTGGGGAGTAATCAAGAGTACAGGTCATAGCATGTAATACTTGGGGATCTATGGGATCCCATTGGCTAGCAACTCAAAAATACATTACTCATTCTGGTACTGAGGCATTATTTGCTGTATCTTATGTCTAATGGATATATTGTCTCCCGCATGTAGGGTAGAGCATTAAAAGTCTTTTGGTATACACATGCATACATATTTTAGGAATCTTCTACAGTATTAGATTTACCTGTAGCCTTTTCAAAAGGCCTTTAGTATTATTATTTCCTCCCCAGATTCCCTTCTTTAATCCCTCCTATCTTCCATCGCAATTTTGGGCTTCCTGGTCTATTATTCCTCTGTAATCCTGAGTACCCCCATGTTTTGCCTTTTCTCCCCTGAAAGTAGCCCCATGGGTCTGTACCATTTCCTGACCTTTGTGCGTATTTCCAATGCAACACACATATCTGATCATTCAGAGCTACATGCACAAATGAGAGAAAACTGGGCTGTATGATATTTTATGTTTGTGTTACCTTACTCAGAATGATTATTTCCCTCTCCATGAGATGGAATCCACTCCTGGCAACTAATGTGGGTCCAATAATGTCTACTAGATAGATCATAAACCCCATAGAAGAACCCAATACTAGTGTTCTGTTAGATGATCCTAGTATTCAGATGGCTCCTAATCTTATTGCTATACCCATAGATCAGTGCATTTTTCAGCTCTCATCGGAGAAGCTTCTTCCTTTACTAGATGAAACAGATAGGATGCTGATAGTCAAAATGGAGGGAATAAAGGAATTTGGAGGGTTTAGCTCTAAATGAGAAGTCCATATCACAGCCAGTAAGGCTGAAGAAATTTCAAAGAAAAAAAGACGAAAGATGGTAAATCTAGAGTTAGAGAACAACTTAAACAACTTAAACACACACACACACACACACACACACACACACACAGGTTTACCAGACATAGCAGTACAGTTGCACATATCAGGTCACAGAAATTATGACAATGTTTACAAAACTGGCTCAGGACCAAGCCTGAAAAAATCTCAGGGTTGTAGGGGAAGATAGGTGGGTACAAAATATTACCCCGAGCTGAAGAACTGTTGACAATTGATAGCTCCTGGGAGAGACAAAGCCAGTCTTCTTTATTGATGTAACCCTGGTACATCATTGACCACACTCCAGGGCAGGCAAAATTCCCAAGAATAGTTGGCCAAAACAAAGTTGACTGGGTCGGGAAAAACAAAAACAAACAAAAAGCAAAACTCAGAGTTTGAGTGTAGGGGGAGGTGAGGGTGGAGAGGGCAAAGACTGGAGGAATATAATCAAATACATTATGTAAAGTTCACAAAGAATTAATACAATATTTAAAAATTTTAAAGTATGTTAGATGTATTTGTTTACATTGGGGATGTATTTTCGTTCGAATAGTTGCCTAACTTACACAAGGTTTGACCTTTAGAATTGGTATTGTGTTTTATACCTATGATCATAGTACTTAGAAATTGAGGATTTAAGAAGTTCAAGGTTGCCGGGCAGTGGTGGCACATGCCTTTAATCCCAGCACTTGGGAACCAGAGGCAGAAGCAGGTGAATTTCTGAGTTCGAGGCCAGTCTGGTCTACAGAGTGAGTTCCAGGACAGCCCGAGCTATACAGAGAAACAACCTTGTCTCGGAAAAAAAAAAAAAAAAAGAAGTTCAAGGTCACCCTCTTTTTTTTTTACTATTTATTTATTTATTTATTTATCTATTATTTATGCATTTATTCACATATAGAGGACTGGCTCTTCTTTTTTCACTTATAATCTTTTTGTAAATTTTTTATTGGTTATTTTATTTATCTATATTTCAAATGTTATCCCCCTTTCCAGTTTCCCATCTGCAAACACCTTATCCCACTCCCTCCCCCTGCTTCTATGAGGGTACTCCCCCACAAGTCCACCCACTCCCCCCTCACCACCCTAACATTCCTCTATGCTGGGGCATCAAGCCTTCACAGGACCAAGGGGCTCTCCTCTCACTGGTGCCAGAGGATGCCAGGCCATCCTCTGCTACATATGCAGCTGGAGGGATGGGTTCTTCCATGTGTACTCTTTGGTTGGTGGTTTAGTTCCTGGGAGCTATGTGGTGTCTGATTGGTAGATATTGTTGTTCTTCCTATGGGGTTGAAAACCCCTTCAGCTCCTTCAGTCCTTCCCCTAACTCCTCCATTGGGGCCCCCTTGCTCAGTCCAATGGTTGGCTGCGAGCATCCACACTTGTATTGGTAAGGCTCTAGCAGAGCCTCTCAGGAGACAGCTATATTAGTTTACTGTCAGCAAGCACTTCTTAGCATCAGCAATAGTGTCTGGGTTTGGTGGCTGTGTATAGGTATAGGATAAATGCCCAGTTGGGGCAGTCTCTGGATAGCATTTCCTTCAGTCTCTGTTTGAACCATTGTTCCTGTATTTCTTCTACACAGGAGTAATTCTGGAATAAATTTTAGAGAAGGGTAGGCGGCCCCATCCCTCAAACGGAGGCTGTGCCCTAACCTCTCCATATGGTGTCTACAGGTTCTCTCTCCACTTTGTTGGGTATTTCAGCTAATGTCATCCCTGTTGGGTCCAGATGCTTTCCTGGCATCTGGGAATTTCTAGTGGCTATCCCTCATTCCCCACTCCCCATTGCTACACACCTCTGTTCAATTCCTGACCCTCTGTACATCTCCCCTGTCTCCTCCCACATCTGATTATGCCTTGCCTTTTTTCCTCTTCCCCTCCTATTTTCCTCCCAAGTCCCTCCCACCCTCTACCTCCCATGATTATTTTGGTCCTCCTTCTAAGTAGGACCGAAGCATGCACACTTTTGTCTTCCTTCTTGAGTCTGTGAATTGTATCTTGAGTATTCCAAGCTTTTTTCCTAATATCCACTTATTAGTGAGTACATACCATGTGTGTTCTTTTGTGACTTGGTTACTTCACTCAGGATGATATTTTCTAATTCCATACATTTGCCTGTGAATCTAGAGAAAGAGAAAAAGGGATACTTGTTTAGAAATTCCAGCACTTTTTTGAAGTATTGCTCATGTTATTTATAAACAGAGCTTGAATGAAGAATTTTCAAGTATGTTATTAAATGAAAACCACCAGAAGAAGGGTGGAAAGAAAGTAGGGTATGCTTGAGAAAGGATCTAAACAATGATGTGGTTGATAGTCTCATTCTACATGGAAGTCTGGAGTACAAATTATAGTATAGCCTCTCAGAACTTCACTAAAGATTGAGATATTTTGCCCTGCTTGCAAGTCAGTCATTTGCTGCAGGGTTCAAGCTTAATGTGTGTGTGTGTGTGTGTGTGTGTGTATGTATACACTTGTGTATATGTGTGCATGTTCTTCTGTATCTATATATAAGGATTTTCCAGTGAGTTGGTTCTCTTGGCCAAGGCTTTTACCTTTCACAGTAGCTCATCTGACCTAAGAAAGGTGATGTTATTAGGGCACCAACGGTAATCATTTTGAAGTTTTCAAGGCTTAAAAAGTTTAATATATATATATATATATATGTGTGTGTGTGTGTGTGTGTATGTATATACATATATATGTATATATATCTTTGCATGTACATATTTAAAATATGCATATACATATTTTAAATATGTATACATACTTTAAATAAGGATTTGAAATGTTTATTTTAACATCAATCTTTTAACATGTTTAAATTTTAGCATTAAGTTACTGTCTTAATACCTTTAATAACAGTAACATCAATTAGCACCCATCTATGAAGTATACATTCCATACTCTACACTCAGTTATACAAGCTTCTTAGTTTTTTTAGTTTTTCAACTGATTACTTTTCTTATGCTTCTGATACTTGAAGCATTTCCAGACAATGTAAATATGTATGAATTCTAACATTAAGTTAACCTTATCTTCTGACAAGAGGTGCTATAAGTAAATAATATGTATATATTTTGGGAATTTCTTCTCTACGTCTGTTCACTTTAAATACTTTCAAGTATGTGTTTTGAAAATGTAACACTTGAACTTACCCACAATTTTCCAGAGAGTGAAGCATTAATTTTAATGCACATGTGATAGGAAGTATAAATGAGAGAAAGTAGAGTTAGCATTTAGAAAGTGACAGAGCAATGGACATACTATAAGCATACAAATGTTGGCTTCCTTTTGCATTTGAACATTAGTTCCAATGACCTTATAAATGGCTCTTGAGCTTCAGCGTCCAAAAGAAGTTAATCACTGAGTGCTAAGCATTAGGAAAGGAGAATGTGCATGCTGCTAGAGTTAGTGTATTTTTTTCTTATAAGGACAAGTAAGAAAATACAATTCAATTTATCATTCAGCATTAAAAACGAAAGGACAGGAAATCTTGTTTATAAGAAATCATAAATATAAATCACTACAAAGACCAGATTTTCTTCTCTACTCTTCCATCTTAATGGACCACTTGGATTTATATTAAAAAGTATAACATTCTCTATGTAAAAATTTATCCCCTTCCCCTTTCTACCGTAACAAGGGCCATTAGCTGCCTTTGTCTATCAAATGCTGTTAGAAAGGGTTTGAATCTGGTGTGTTGCAGAAGGATTTCTCCCACATTGTGATGGTTAATGCTTCTTTACTGGCTCACTAGGAACCATTTGAAGAGCTTGAAACTTGTTATTTTCACATTGGTTCTGTACATATGTCTCCAGAGTGTGGGAGCTTCATAAACAACACATTTGGTCTGAGCAGATGTCCTGCATCTCTAGAGGTTGGGGAGTTCGTTATTACAGACAGCCCACCTAACATCCATTTGTTGAGACTCCGTTAGGTATATTAAAATACAGTCCAAGATGTCTAAATGAGAAGTTTGTTTGGTGAGCTACAGGATATTTATATTTCCTCCAGACTAGGGAAAGTTTCATTTCAATAGCAGCAGCCACATTCAAGTGATATATATTTGTAATATTGACTACTACTGTATGGGTACTACTGTCAGCTTTTACTGTTTCTTAAAATTAATATCCGCAAGCAGCACATAATAGACATGATCTTAACCATGTTTTTGTTCCAGAGAGGAACTGTTATTGTCCTATAGAATACGAAGAAAAGATGGAAGCAGGCATGGGCGGGGCAGTGACATCCATAAGTGTGTTTGAGTCGGGTTATATCTTCATAGTCACTCTCTGCTGGCAGAGATGATTGCTCTCTTCCAGAAGAAAAAAATCTACATTAGAACTAGCTAGACAGCAAAACATTATTTCCTAAAGCAAGGACCTTAAAGAGAAAATTATAAAATATATTAATTTTTTTATGAAAAGAAATATGACTCCTAAGATGGCAATCAATTTTTAGTTGAGAGGTGGCGAATGGAGGTTAAATCATGAATTCACACTTTCCTTTCGATCATCAAATCAGCACTCTTAAATTATCTTCAAAGGCTCAAAGTCACTTGTTGTTTTATGCTTCTCTCTTGTCCCCGGTGCTAGCATATTAATGGTCTTTGCCATTTGTAGAGTAGCAAGCAGCCAGATCAATAAGCATGCTTAGCAGCTTGCCATTAAAATTGATCTGTACTATCCTTCCGATTGACGTCATATCCAGCTGTAAATATCATCAAGTAAGTTGTCAACTCATTTTCATTATGAATGTTTTTCATCTCAAAAGATGGACTTCAGTTGGACAGCATGCTAGGACATGTCTTCCTTGTTTCTGACATTTCCTCGATTGCATCAAGAGCATATTTAAAGAAAACATGAGGATTGTCCAGTAACCTTTACAATAGAAGAGGTCATAGTCAACAGCAGCAATAACAACAAACAAAAGGATGACAACAGAAGAGAAACATGTTCACCAGCTATAATGTCAAATATCAATGTGAAAGCCTGAGGTGGCAACTGTGTGATTCTTTGGCATGTCACTCAAGCCTCAAGATGCCATAAATATCGATGCAATATCCTTCAAAGGACACATCTGTAGAAGGTTTTCCCACTAAGTCTTCATTTCATTTATGATTATTCATCAAAAATTCCCTCTGAAAAAAGTCCTGGTACCACTTGACAGTTGCTGTGGTTTCTGTTCTGTGGTAAACAGAATCACTATCGAAGTGTTCATTCTGATGAAAAATTTGGAAAGGCACATTTTTTTCCTCTGACAGATTGTCAGATTGTATTAATTTTCTTTTTTTTTCTTTTGATACAAGATTTCTCTGTGTAGCCCTGGCTGTCCTGGAACTCATGTTTTAGACAAGGCTGGCCTCGAATTCAGAAATCTGCCTGCCTCTGCCTCCCAAGTGCTGGGATTAAAGGCATGCACCACCACCGCCCAGCATTAATTTTCTTTATAAAGAATAAAAAGTACAGTCTAGGTCTTTATCCCTTATCTAGCCAGCTTCTGTTCAAAGTGTAGAATAAAAAGTAATAGTATCATAAGTAACTCAAAGCATATTTGTTCCTCTAGGAATTCTCATTGGTATAAATATAGTAGGCTATTTGTGTATGCACATGGTGTTTATAATTTGAAAATAAGCAGGTAAGCCCAAAACATGCTCAGGTGATAAGATATGCACAATAATTCGAAAGGTTATTAGATTATAAAATGATCCTTACATATTTGGATGTTAACCTTATTTGCAAAGACTCATAATCACCCATCTTTTTTCATTAAGACTTGGTTTTCTTTTCTTGAAAGGTCAGGAAACATGCATGTAACTTTCACAACATAATTTGCTGCAAAAATACAGAGTGTAGTCTTAATCCCTTCAAGTGCTGTGTAGAACCTCTATCAAGATGCATTTTCATGTTTCCATATTAAGTAAACATTCAATTTTAGAAGCAACAAGAATCTGCTTTGTTAATAATGAGAACTGATGCTTGATTACATTTTGTAGAGGTATTTTAATCCAGCAATATGTCTGCTCCAGTAAGGGATCACATTCAAAGATCCAGGTCTATGTGATCTGGCTGGAACATAGACATGACAAACACCTTTAATCCAAACAATGTAGGTAAGTTTATTTTGTATAACGAAGCGGCCATGTGTGAAAGTAATGTCTACATGTGTAATGACAAAGTGACAAATCTGAAAAAGGTTTGAAAGAATTAGTCAGAGAGATGGTATGCCCAACTCTCAAAGAACAGACACAGTGGAGGAGGGCAGTTCTGTAAGTGTAATTCAGATGAGTTTAGGCAATGCAATGGGGTTCAGTTGAACTCAGTGCAGTGCATGGAATTCAGGGTCAAGTTTTCCAAGCAGAACAATTCAGTGAGAAGATGAGAGAAGCTAGTTTAAATAAGTCAGCTTGGAGAAGACTTTGAGCCAGAACAGCTAAGTTAAACCATCCAGCCAACCAGAGTTAGAACCAGAAAGGATGAGTTTCCAAGACAATATTTAAATCTGGTGAATAAAATTTACTTTTACATTTCCTTTGTAGTTTAGGCTATTTGCAAGCTGTGGATTGAATTTAAATGGTCCAATAGATAATCTAATAAATTGTAACAGCACAGATATTCAGCATGTATATATTTTGATTTATTGTTTTTATCATTATTACTTACTTTATAAAATGTTTTAAATGTTCTCAAACCCTTTATGAAAAGCAAAAGAATATCACTAATTTTGAAGGAAATATTTTTATAAGTATCAGTCTTTTAAACTGCCAGTGCAGATACTGGAGAGGTTGTGGAGAAAGAGGAACTCTCCCTCATTGCTGGTGGAATTGCACGCTGGTACAACCACTCTGGAAACCAGTTTGGTGGTTCCTCCGGAAATTGGACATAGTACTACCAGAGATCCCAGCTATACCACTCCTGGGCATATACCCAGAAGATGCTCCAACATGTAATAATGACACATACTCCACTATGTTCTTAGCAGCCTTTACAATAGCCAGAAACTGGACACAACTCAGAAGTCCCTCAACAGAGGAATAAATACAGAAAATGTGGTACATCTACACAATGGAGTACTACTCAGTTATTAAAAAGAATGAATTTATGAAATTCTTGGGGAGATGAATGGACCTGGAGAATATCATTCTAAGTGAGGTAACCCAATCACAAAAGAACACACATGGTATGCACTCTCTGATAAGTGGATATTAGCCTAGATGATTGGAACACACAAAGTACAATCCATAAACCCCAAGAAACTCAAGAAGAAGGAAGACCAAAGTGTGGATACTTCTGTCCTTCTTAAAAGTGGAACAAAATACCCATGGAAGGATTTTTAGAGACAAACTATGGAGCGGAGACTGAAGGAAGGACAATCCGGAGACTGCTCCACCTGGGAATTCTTCCCATATTCAGTCATCAAATCTAGACCCTATTATGGATATCAGCAAGTGCTGGCTGACAGGAGACTGATATAGCTGTCTCCGGAGAGGCTCTGACGGTACCCGACTAATACAGAAGTAGAGGCTCACAATCATGCATTGGACTGAGTACAGAGTCCCCAATGAAGGAGCTAGAGAAAGGTCCCAAGGAGCTGAAGGGTTTGTAGCCCCTTAGGACGAACAACAATATGAACTAACTAGTACCCTCATAGGTCCCCGGGACTACAACTCCAACCAAAGAATACACATGGTGGGACTGATGGCCCCAGCAGCACGTGTATAGCAGAGGATGGCCAAGTTGGTCATCAATGGGAGGAGAGGACCTTGGCCCTGTGAAGGTTCTATGTCCCAGTGTAGGGGAATGCCAGGACCAGGAAGTAGGAGAGGGTGGGGTGGTGAGCAGGGGGAAGGGGAAGGAAACAGGGGAATGTTTTAGTTTTTGTTGTAAATAAAGAAAACATTTAATTAAAAAAAGTCATGAACTAAGTAAATGAAGTAAAAAACACCTCAAGAAATTGTATGTTCTCATTCATATACTAATATTACTGATATTTTGTGGATTCCTCCCTCATAACAGAGACTAGAAGATTTTTTTTATGTCATCACCACTACTTTGCCCTTAGAGAAGATGTACCCCAATTTTAAAGACCAGAGCTAATGTACTGTACTGAAGATTATCAGTTAGATAGATGGTAGAGCCAATGGTGGAAATTCTCACATGGAATAGAGAAATAGCTCAATATATTACTGATTGTAGTGTACTTTAAATGAAAATTTCTTAGTTTTGTTTTCTTGAGTGCTAGCTAATGGCCAAGAGTAAATACTAAATATCCTATATTTGACATATGACTAAAAGAACAAAACAAATATTATGGAACATAAGAAAAAGTAGAAGGTATATCTGATCATTTTAATCATCATATAATTTTCATAATAAAATAGTAAAATAGTTATATACTAAAATTATTTAGGTTTATGTTAATATTTACATTGTGTAAATTATATTCAATGATGAAAGTGATACATATTTGTTATCTCACAAGCTTTTTATATGTGAATGTACATAAATTATCCCTGAGCATTTTATAAGTCTGTAAGGTTTAAGTCTCGGAAGCTAGGATCAGAGGGATAATTACTTAACCAACTGAAGACAGAGGGGATAGAATTGGGAGTTCAATCCCTAACTTATAGTTCATCATCATATGAAACAGTGCTGATATATAACTATTATTTGGTTCCTGATAAAATGTTTGTGTTGATTCCATATTTTATCACTTTACTCCACCAACTCCCAGCTATATGTCAACATAACTGATCACTTCTATGAAATATTTTCTTTAGTTAGCTTTCAAGATCCTACCTTATCTTAAAATTTGTACATGTCTGGCCAGACCTTCTGCTGATTGTTCCTTTATCTTCCTTGGTTCTTCACCATTGGCCATCACTTACTACCTTGGTAAAATTATCACACACAGTGGCATCAAAAATATATTTTTATCCTCAGACTCCCTACCTTCCTATTTATAAAATCCAAAAAAAACTCCAAAATTTAAAAAACAATGTTTACTAAACATCTCAAATGAAACATGTCCAAGTCTGCATGTTACCTTCTCTTCCTAGACTTAATCTATGCCTGTCTTTCCATCTCAGTTGAAGGCAGTGACATCTTCCTAAGGACTCAAGCTGAAACCACTGCTACAGTCTCGTATTCCTCCTACTCCTCTATCATATTCAATAATCATTGTATTAGCAAGTTCTTTTGTTCCTACTGCCTTAAAAACTGTTCATAAGATTGATCCTCATAGCCTCTACTGCTCTATGGTGTGAGCCTCCATTGTTTCTCTTCTGCAATCACCACAGTGCCCTCTTGACTGGTATCAGGTCTACTCATATTCCTTATAATCAACATAGAGAGACCACTGTGATTCTTCTAAATTACAACTGACACTGTGTCAGTTCTCTATTCAAAAGCTACATGATGGTCTATGTTTCACTCATGGAAAACATTAGTCTTGAAAGTGGTTGTTATGGCTCTACACATTTTAGTTCAGTCTTAACTAAAAGATGACTGATTCACAATCCTTCCTTGGCTGTTAGCAAACATTCTGATTAGTTTTCTTTCTTTGTTCAGGCACAGAAATATTAAACAGCTTCAGCAAAACATTGCTCTCTAACACATATTTTCATTTTAAAAATTTCTCAGCCTTTTCCTATTTGTATACTTTTAATAGTTGAGTTTTTATCAGGTATTCAATTTAGTGTCTTCTTATTTAAACATGTTAGATAAGAATTCACATTGCTTATTGTTAAAAACTGTACTTAATAAACACCAGATCCCAGTAACTAGAGGAGAAATCATTTTATAAAAACTTTCATGCTGAAATGTTTTTTGAGCCCAGAGCCTTCCTTTCCTCACCAGCATTTTAGTTTCTTTCTTACCTGTCCACAGATAATACATGAATTTGTGAAGAATATTAAGCATCTCTTTGTCTAAATCATAATATTTTCTCAAACTTCCCATCCTGTTTGTAAGGAATCCTCACATTTAATCTATTAATTTTATTATTCTTATTCTGTTTTATTAAGAAAATAACAGGTACTCTTTTAATGAGTGGCTTAATTTTCTCCAGTCTTGATTAACATTTTATATTGCCTTGGGTTTTCAATCTGTTTTGAGAGTTTAATCTTCCCTTCCCAAGTTCTGTATTCATTTTTCCCAGGTTGACTTGATTCATTCTCAATTAATTAATTTACGATTAATTAATTAATCCTCCCTTGACAACCGTGTTAGTGGCACCACAATTCATATTAATGGTATAGTGCCGGTTGTAATTAAAATCAATACGAAGTTCTTAATGACACATTCTTATCTTCTAGAGATAGTGAAGTACTTGGGAGAATCCATTCTAATTTCAGATCAGTTCCATAAGCGCTAATATAATTTTAAAGCATAAATTTAATAGCACTTGTACTATATCTTAAAATATAATATGCTTAATATCATTTATAAGCTTGTAGATCCCAGTAATCAACACATTGCCTGGGAGTAAAATCAAACTAGAACTGTTTCTTTTACTCAAATGGCCAAACTCTTTAACTATACATCACCCACTCCCCACTTCAAATATCAGGATATATGCTCCATCTATTCAAGTGCTATCTAATTTGCTAGATTTTACTATGATAAAATGTCAGATTTGTTTCAATTATTCAAATTATTTAGAGTAAGAGCCTGATTGCAATAGCCTTTTTAGTTTTGTTGGTGAACATGACACTGACCTGAAGGAGAGGACATCACTTTTGTGTCTGTCCAGATTGGAGCAGCCCTGATAAAGTTTTATAGTGAGCTGTCGCATGGATTAAGCCCTCCCCATTAAAGAACTCTTTGTGGTCATTGTATCTTATGGCAGGAAAAGCAGAGACAACTTGTTCAACATCAGCTGAAATTTGCCATGCAATTTTATATATTGTAAGCATTGTCCAACTAATGATAGTTTGTTTAATTTTTTAAAAGATGTTGAGACTCACATGTTGTAACCTTGAGGAGAATGCATGTGTCCTTGTAAAAAGGAAGGCCTAGAATATACTCCCAAGAGGAGAGCTCTCTAAAAGCATGTTATTCTGTGTGTGTTTCTTTGACCAATTTGTCCTGTCCTGCATTACAACTTCCTCATTTGCTCTGTGTTCATCATATAAAAGAATCAACATCTAGGGATATTATTAAGTTCTATATAAATCCAAACAATTCATATTAAAACAGAGACTAATCCCTGTGTGGATATGTATATACAAAGTTTGTAGAAATTCCTACTCAGGGAACTCCAACTCCATATGTATGCATGCATGTATGCATGTGTGTATGTGTGTATGCATGTATATGTGTATGTATGCATATACATAGGTTATTTATTTTTTAGCTGTTGTTGTTTTGTCTTATTCTCAGTATCTCTTTTACAGTTCTACTATATTATTTTTAGTGAAAGTATTTTATTTGCTTTTCATTTTTTAAGTCCTCTTTTTAATAAACCATTTAGTAACATAACCGGTCTCATATACAAGATAGGGAAATAACACCTTATGTATAATAAAAAAAAATTAATCCTGTACTAAAATGAAAGAAACACACTAATTTCATGATTTTGGGGGGGTGATTCAGTTCTAATTATTTCCCCCTTTATAATGGCTCATGATGCAATAGAAAGAAAAGCAGTTTTCACAGGAATAAACAAATACAGGCATTTATCCTTATTAATGCCCATGTTAATCTCCACGGACATCCACATGAGGGTGGTTTTTCCTAGTAAATCTGGTGACCTGGGGAGCTTATACATTCAGTGCCATGTGTTAAAATAACAAATTAACATTTTAGGTTAAGAAGACTCTTGGGCACTTGTTTTATAATCTGACTATCGATTTTCTTACCCAGTAGCTGCTACCACTTATCATGGACACACAGCTCTGGATGCCACCAACACTGACATTGAGCATGTATAGAGCGGATAGCTCTGAGATCTATCTTAAGGGACTGAACATGACTACTGTGATCACCAATCTGGTACTTTCCTCAATTCTAAAATAATAACAAACTGGTATCCACATGCTTCTCTTAAGTGTTTTCATGTGGTTCCATAAAAGATAATACCTTAAATTTTATAGACTTACAATGGATAAAAAAGGTTAATATTTGAAGAAGTGTAGTTACATACTGTATCAAGTTTTAACTAATCTAGTTTCCCACCTTGCCTTTTTATCATTCTTAATAGTGTTTATGGTTTCTGACCCATCCTTCCCTAATCTATGTATAGATTTTCATAGATCTCTATCTATTGTTTCTTTAGAAACATAAATATTAATGTATTTTGCACATTATTACTATTTAAAACTAAAACACAAAAAAATCTGTTAAAGAGTTCCCACAAGTTACATGCACATTTCCTGAGGAGGTACCTACCTACCATTGTCTCTCTTTGGCTGCTCAAGAGGACTTTTCAAAAATAGTACAGAATGAAAAAAATATTTAACTTATAATATTTAGTTTTAAATTTCTTGAATTACTTATTTTGTCCTATTTTTTCTTTAAAATGTAAAACATGATTCATGAGACTACATACAAATCATAAAGAATAGCAAGGGATGTGTTCACTGGTGTATAAATATTACATGTATCATATAGTAACTATATATGAGAATACTAACAAGCATGACAGCTGTTCAAGGTAAGCGAGAAGTCTAGCTGACCAGTCATCAGCATTAGTGGTTGTGTTGATAGAACTGATGACAATGGAAGTTTTATCCTTATAGCTCTCTTTCCTTCAACTACCCAAACCCTGTCTGAATATGAGGGAAAAGTATCAGGCCAAGCCAAGTTAAACAGCATTGTAGGATTCCCAGCTTTTGTCCCTCAAAAAATTCAGAGACGTCAAGAAGCAGGGAATCCTGAGAAAAGTCTCAGTCTAGTAGAGTCAAGCCTACGGTGGTATGTAAGATATAACTCAGTATGAAGCCTAAGGATTTTTGTTGTTGTTGTTGTTAATGTTTCTTTTTTCTTGGATATTTTATTTATATTTCAAATGTTTTCCCCTTTCCAGGTCTCCCCATCGGAGACCTCCTATACCATCTCTTCTCCCCTGCCTCTATGAGGGTGCTCCCCTACCGACCCACTCCCATCCTCCCGCCCTGGCATTCCCCTACACCGGGGCGTTGCACACCCCCAGGACCGAGAGCCTTTCCTCCCACTGATGTCCAACAAGGCTATCTTCTGCCACATATGTGGCCAGCATCGTGGGTCGCTCCATGTATATTCTTTGGTTGGTGGTCCAGTCCCCAGGAGCTCCAGGGGGTCTGGCCTGTTGATATTGTTGCTCCCTCCATGGGACTGCTAACTACCTCAGCTCCAGTCCCTTCTCCAACTCCTCCACGGGGACCCCTGAGCTCAGTCCAATGGCAAGCTTCCTCCTCTGTATTTGTCAGGTTCTGGCAGAGCCTCTCAGGTAACAGCCATATCAGGCTTCTAACAGCAAGCACTTCCCGGCATCCACAATAATGTTCAGGTTTGGTGGCTATATATGGAATGGATCCCTAGGTGAAGTAGTCTCTGGATGGCCTTTTCCTAAGTCTCTGCTCCACACTTTGTCTCCATATTTCCAAATTGCTGAAAATAGAGGAGCTATCTACACAGAAGTTTTCCTACATAATGTTTTTATATTGGCATGATTTATGGTAAATGTACTACAGTAAGATGGGTGAGTGATGTGTGGGACCCCTATAATTCTCATAGTTTCTCTGTGCTTTTAACATTGTTGTATATGCAAGACTTTTGTTGTTTTCCTGAACATAACCTTTGTATGTGACTATTTACATCATAACTTACTAGCTATTTGTGCATTTTAGGTAATCATTTTACTTTAAGCAATAAATTATAATTTTAAATTAAATGTATGAAACATTCAAGAGTACCCTATATACTTATTTTTAACATCTTCAATGTTATATAAAATATAATTAAGTAAATGCAAAGGGGAGTGCTAAGGCTATAACAGAAGTATTAGAAGACAACATGAATTCTATCTATTACCAATGATTATCCTGCATTTTTGTTGCTTTTAGGTTATTTGCTGTTTAGCAGTTTTAATGCTCTCAAAGCTTATTTCATGCAGTTCTTCTATGGTGAACATAACTCACTTGGGTTATACTTCTGGATAGTAGGTTAAAGCCAACTAAGGAGGTATAAATAGCAAAGGTATATATGGATTTAAACACAGATTGAAGAATCATCTTCATGTTACTAGACAATGATTTTTATCTCAATTAACAATATACAATAGTTAACTCCTAACTGAAAGTTTGGAGTGTACAACTGTTGAATTAACAAGCTGTGTGAGAGGAGACTGGGTAGGTGTTGGACAGGGCTATGCTCCTCTGCCTACTAGACAGGAACACATCTGTACGGAAAAGCAGCTGTGGAATGCTCCTCTGACTATTAGACAGGAACACATCTGTACGGAAAAGCAGCTGTGGAAGTGAAAATACAAAGTGAGGATGATGGAAAATGGTATGCACACAAGAAATAATAAAACTTGTGGGGTTCAACTAGAGCCAGTGTGGAAGCTCGATGTATGATCTGAAATGTCTGTGGAATGTCAACTGCTGGACCACTTAATAGGGCCACCTGGTGTCGTATGTTGGTGTCCTTATAAGTGTTACTCTGTAACTTAAAAACCTTTTCACTAATTTCCTTTCCTCCTTATGGTTCAGTTCTGGTGATACCTTTGGAGGACTGGTTCCTACTTGACTAAGTTAAATTAGGCATCCTTGCAATGTGCCTCCTCAATTCTTAAGCTTCTTATGACAGAAACGTGTTTACCAAAATGACCTATGCATGCTCATCTGTTTGTCTCCTTGCACTAGTCTGTAGATTCATTCACATTTCTTGTTGTTATTGGATATTTTTAAAATTGTTTATTTGATGTGTCTCATAACCAGTACAATGTCTGGTCATAACATTCATCTTTGCTTTCAGAATAGGAAAAGTGGAAAAATGAGATTGGGCACCCATCTTGAAGCCACTCAAGTATTTGACAGGTTATCAAGAGGAACAGACCTCAACTCTAACATTTTGTGATTCAGTGCAGACACTATGAGCCATGAGGCAGTCCTTGATTGCTACCTTGTCTTATTCAGATCCTAACATTTGACCTACGCATCATCTGCAAACGCACAGCCCAAAGCAAGACTTCAGAACAAAGGACAAGGAAGTTGGTGTTTTGTTTGCTTTGAGACCTAGAAAAGAAAGCAATTTAATATAAATTTCCAAGGGTAAGCAAGAGTTTTCTGTCTGCACTACAAAGAGAAGAGGAGGTGAACCCAAACTTGATTATAAGAAAAAAAATTACTGATTAGCTACAAGTGTTTATCTTGAAGATGCCTTTAGCAAGGTGCTCACAAACGTGTTCAGAATAGATATTTATCTACTGGAGTTGGTCTATGTTTAATCCTGTATGAAGTCAAGTCAGAGAGCTAATGGCTTCTGTAAAATACTCTGTCCATTATTAAGATTTAATCACTCTTCTGGTAAGAATACATCTCCACTGACCACATTCATCCCAGAGATATTTGATTCCCAAAGTAAACTTGAAGAGAACACCATTACAATTGGGGTTTTCTCAAATAATGTAAGTTAGTCTACGCAGTTGCATCCCTGGTGATGGTGAATCACTGTTAATCTTTCAGAAACATAACAAATTTCTCCAGATAACATCACTTTGTCTCAGAATAGAATGTGGAGAAGATTGCATTTCTTTGATTCTGCTGAAGATAAATGCAGACATTCACTTGACCAGAAGATTTTGTGATTGGTGGTCAGCATGGGGCTCGTTCCCAGACAGCTGGTCCTGTCTACACCCGGCTATCCTCAAACAGGGTCCATTAGGTTAGTTCTTTGGTAATTGTGCATTCACACACAAACCCCTTTATATCCTTATATCCTCATGTTTATTCAGCATCACTAAACCGAACAAAATTCATCCCCTCTGAAGAAAGTGGAGAGAAATCTCTGAAAATATGGTATATAATAGTGTGAATATTGTTGGTGTATTTACTTGGGGTGTGACTTACCTAACTATGGAAGCACTTGGGAATTCACAGCAGCTGAACCACTTCTATTAGTACAGCATTTCAAGGAGATCTGCTCTGAATTGAGGCTGAAGGAGTGCTTTTTCTTCTTCTCCATTTAATTCTGTATTTAGATCTCTGAAGGAAAAAACAAAAACAAATCCAGACAAACTAAAACAGAAGCTAAGATGAATGCAGTTAAATTTCTTTTTGACCTTGTAGCTCTAGTGTGCACATAGCAAATGTTCACTTGAAGATTAACCCTCACAATGCAACACCCCCCATTGAAGGATGGAGGGGAAAAAAGCCTGCGGCAAACATAATCAACTATTCTAAGAAAAATGTAAAATATGTATGCAGCCATGGGGAATTCCAGTATTTGAGTGGAAATCCGCACCTTCCAAACTGCAAGCTGCTGTTAGGGTTACAGTGTTCTGACCACTTAGGCTGAAAGTGAAAGAGGCATTAATTAAGTAATAACGATCAAGGTATGGGGCATTTCCTGGGGATTAATGACCAGCTGGGGGAGTTGATAGCCCTCAGTGCAGCCAAGGGCCATTAACCCCAGCTGGTCATCAATTCCTGGGCCCTGTGTTAAAGTCATTATTGCTATCATAAGCCAAAAATGAAAAGCAAATGGGTCTATGGATTACTTTTATGGATGATGCAGTTTCAATTGGTATCTACAGGGCATTCCTGGAGAATGAATGCCCTGCCCATGAGCCAATCAGGTGCTTCGACATTCCATTCTACTTAGGATGCTGCCTGGGAGGAACGGAGGGCGAATGAGGTAGGCAGCCAACGGTTGAAAAGTTTCAGGTCTCTGTTGACACTTGAGAGCTATTGAAACCATAAAGATCACATAGAGGAAAGTTCTGGGAAGGAAAGAAAATGTGCTGTGCAGTTAGGTGGGGGTATGTGTTTTGTGACGGGTGCCCCAGTTTAGTGCCTTTAGTGTAAAGTGGAAAAAAATTGTATAATAATGAGGCTCCTATAAGACAAAAAGTGTCAGTGTGCAGCTGCAAAAAGGAGATATGTAAGGATAATATACTCTATTGGAAAAATACATTAAAATAAACACAGAGGGATTGTCAGCCTCTGGTGATCAGGTTGAACAGATAGAGAATAATTATATTTGGTTTAAGAAGTGGCTTCTTCAGCTTTGGTCAATTTTGAGAGTCACATTAGAAAACATTGAAAACTGACTTTCCAATTACTATGGATGGTAGCTAAAACAAAACTCATTTTCAGTGGGTAATACATTCAATGCTGACTAGTGAGATTTTTCCAAATTCAAAATTTTAGTTCCTAGCCAAGTCATTTGGAAGTTGATTCAGAGGGCAGTTGACCTCTGTTTAGGAGAACATCACTCATGGGTGCCCTCCCTTAGCAAAGATCTCAGATAAAGGTAGGACACTTGCTGCACATCTGGGAAGGTATGGGGAAAAAGAAGCTTCATTACAACTATTTTATGGCAGGGTTTTTGTAAAACCATATCCAAATATACCTTTATCTAATTGTAATTGTAATGATTTACAGGTAAGGTTTGTGTGTGTGTGTGTGTGTGTGTGTGTGTGTGTGTGTGTGTGAGCGTGCATGTACACACACTCATGTGCACATGTGTGTATAGGTGGCTCTTTGTATGCATGTTTGTGGGAAGGACAGGTGCACATGTTTGGGGGACAAAGTCAGTCTTGGGTAGCATTCCTCAGGTGTCAACCACCCTTTATTGAAAACAGTTTCTAACTGGTCAGGCGTTTCCCAAGTAATCTAGACTGTCTGGCCAGTGAACATCAGGCACCCAGCCATCTTTCTCCCAAGGTTGAGCTTGCAAGTATGTGCCCTCATGCCTAGCTATCTTCATGTGTGTCCCAGGAATCAAAATTATGTGCTCATGTTTGCTAAGCAAGCACTTTCCAAATGAGCTATCTCCCTGGCCCCTAAAGATAACCTTTTAAAAGTGAAATGAGGAATTTCTAAGAAATAAAAAATAAGTGTGAGAGAAGTTTATTGATTTTATAAAGAAATCTTTAAAATCATATCTTTTAGTGGAAAGGAACTGTTTGCAGAGTGAAACACAGATTAAGGCCATAGTGTGCTAAATGTCCCCATATCTTCCTTACACTTGATCAGAGAAGAATATGACCCTAAGTTCAAGTGACTAACAAAAATTAATGACAAGATAATAAAAGATCCTCACTAACTTAAATAATAATGAAGAATTAAATAACCATGACATCATCCTTCTGAACTGTGTTTATATCAGCACTTGTCCTTTTTGCCTGTGATGGCAAAATATTCAAAAGAAAGGAGGTTCTTATTTTAGTATGGCACAGTTTCTTATTCAAAGCATGCACTGTAGTCTGGTTCCAGTTATGTTTATGTGGCTGCTCATTATGAGAAAGGATTCAGCCTATGGTGAGCCTTGACGGTTGAAATTCTCCTTAATCTATCTCGTATTCTTCATCCTGTGTTCCTGGGTCATTAAGATTGATAAGAGAAAGTCATGAAGTAATCTGTTTGTGTTACCAGCCTACCTTCAGTACTATAATAGATGTGGGCAAAATAAATCATGTTGACTTAATGGGTTCTAACTTTTCAGCTGATATCTTTTCTAAGACCTTGTTCACTCTCAGACTCACATTCAGGGGTGACTTCCAAATCTCCATTTTCTGGCCTCATCTCTCACTTCCACTTCAATCTTCAATTCCAAGCATCCTTGAGTTTTTTCTATGTTGGGGTCCTGCCCAACAGAGTTACCTTTTTTTCCCCTTGCATTTTCCTTATAGGAAGAAAAACACTTTTCATTATCATTAGTGATTGTCCTAGTGATTTGCACATGTGTTTAATTACCCCCCAATTTTGTATATTTTTGTTTTTTCTTGATTTGTTTTTTGTTGTCATTTGTTTTTTCTTGTTTTTGTTTTGTTTTGATAATGTTGGGTCACAATCACTGAAGAACAGAGTAAATGATAAACATCATCATACAATATAAGAAGGAAGAAAGAGGAAGCTAAAACCCTGTCTTATAACCCCAGATCTGTGACTCTAAGTCCCCATGCCACTGGACCTCAGTTTCTCAGAAGCCTAATGGGGGGATTCTTAAGAAGGAGTGATAGGCTTAAAGCTCAAATCTGGGGTTGAAATGTTTATGTGCTTAATTATAGGAATTTATGCATATGTTCAAATATATATAGTTTATCACTGGTATTGCAGGATGGAATTGCTGTCATTACATTCTATATGGGTGAAAGATGTTGAATAGCTACATAAGTATTTATTAATGACGTGAATGTCTTCTTTTCATTGTTAGTTCCCATTTACAGTGACCCAGAACTGCCTCTCTAGCATCTTCTACTTGAAGAAGGTCACACACTTTGTAATTAACTTCTTCCAAGTTATTTTATCCTTAAAATATTAATGTCCTGATCATTGCAAGTTGTACTTGAGGACAAGGGTCTGGCAGTCTAATTCACACAAAGGTGAGAGGTTCACATTATATATTCCTTTTCAGCAGACTTTGGGAAAGTATTATACATTCGGTGGGGATGTATTTTTTGACATGGAGTCTTTTTTTCCAGCACCCCTCATGCCATACCACAGAGGCATCTGTTCAGTTTACACACACCCATAGGCCAACTCAGGCTACTCAAGAGGGTGAGGATTGCACTCATGTTGGAGATGTGTGTCAGGCACCGTGAGGGCAGGCTGACAGGGAGGTCTGTGGCTAGCTGTTCCACATACATCTGGAATATCCTGTGAACGATCTAGAAGTATATAAATCTGCTTGGATTCCCAAGGGATGAACTAGATAACTTAGTAGGTATTTTTGTCTGTCTTTATTTCCTGAGATCGTTTCTACCAAAAAGAAAAAAATTCATTTTTGGGTCTCACATGTTGGAACAATTATCCAAGAATATTTCATCCCTGAGAAAAATATAACCCTTGGGGTGCTGCCAAAGTCAGTGAGATCTATGGCAGCTTGCCTTCTGCATACAGACCTTGCACATTAACACTTTAGGGCTCTAGCAGAAAGTAGGGTTTCCTTTTTTTCCTGCTTCTTAACTTGTGAATGAGGGACACTGATGAGGGCCTCAAGGAAGGCTCTTCACGGCACCTGAAGACATTTCTTTTATAAAGTATGCTAAATGAGACCATTCTATTTTTAAGGCTGTCAGTCACATGCTAAAGACACCATTTTAAAAAACATAACTGATACCATGAATAAAATGTTTGAAAGCCACTTTTCAAAGATAAGAATATTTTGACATAGAACCTAGTTGATCACTTTCCTATTTCCTCTACTTCCTGGACACCAAAAATAACTAAGTACTGTGCCCTTGCCTCTGCTGCTGTCAGAATTCTGGCCAATGAAATGTGATCAGGAACAATACTTCTGTGCTTCGTCTATAAAATTGTCCCTGCTTATGACCCTTCAGGATCTGCAAATTTTCCAGCAGCTGGAATGTAGTCCATCCCCCCACCCCCACCCAGTGTGACACTGGTAGCCACATAGTGAAGATGGCAGAAACTTATTCATCAATTCAAGTCCTACTCAACTAGTAACTCTCTCATCCAACTTTCACAAAGAGGAAGAGACAACTCTTCACTAAGATACCAAAACAGAGACATCTATCCATTAGGATGGTTAGCTTGACCTCAAGGAATACAGTTAACATTGCATCAGCTTTTTTTGAAGGCATTGCATACATTGAACAGTTTTCTATTAGGATGACATGCTCTTTTGCTATATTAAAATTATGTCTGATGGAAAACTACACTATTATATTGTGAGGTCTTGCCCCTTTCACACCTGGCATGTGATATTTATTATTTGCTGCTCTGCCTAACCTTGCTGAAGTTCCCAGTAATGCTTCTTTGCCTTCTTCTGTGCTCTCACCTTATTTTTCCTCTAAAGCTTTTCTCATTTGTCTTATTTAGGCACATTTGTTATTCTGTAATTCAACTAGTATTGATAATGTTCCCACTGTGTGTCAGGAATCTGCCAGGATTTGGTTGAGATTGATAAACGTGACAGGCCTAGCTCTGCTCTTCTTTAGTGCATAGCATTTGGGAGATAGATATTAAACAGTAAAATGAACATATAAATTTATAGTAAATAAATGTATGAGGCCTACTACAAAGTAAATAAATCACAGAGACAATAATAGTGGAGTGGTTTAAAGAATTATCATAAAAGATTGAGGGGCAACCATTCATTTATGAGATAAGAGCAACAACAAACTACAACATACCTGTTTTAGGGAGGAATTTTGCAGCCTGTTTAATGAATCGGGTCAGGACATTTTTTGAAGGCTGGAAGAGGTAGACGACAAATGTAACTGCAACTCTGTGGATGGTAAGAAGATTGAACAGAAATGATGAAATCAAAAGTGTAGATGTAGTGCTTTGGGAGTCAAATGTCATAAGAAGGAGCTATGATTTTAATGGGATGTGCCACGAAAACATATCACAAAATTTTAAGAAGGAACGTAAAGTTGTTCAGTTAAACAGTTTACCCTAGCTTTTATTAGAAAAATAGGTGGCCCAAAGCTTGGGAGTAGGAAGTTGATATTCTGGAAAGAAGCTTCTATACCTGTTCAGAAAAGCGCGATGTTCATTTGGACTTAAGAGTGGATAGCGATTCAAAGATAGGAATATATTTGTAGCACGATTTCAGATGCATGAGTGACATAGAAATT
Organism: Mastomys coucha; assembly: GCF_008632895.1. Taxonomy (NCBI): domain Eukaryota; kingdom Metazoa; phylum Chordata; class Mammalia; order Rodentia; family Muridae; genus Mastomys; species Mastomys coucha. Next base: position 100,054,745 of record NW_022196897.1, read on the forward strand.
GAGATGCTGAACAGTTAGATACAGAAGCCTGAAGCAGAGAAGGGCTCTGTACTTTAAATATTAATGTAAGAGTTATGTTAGTCTAACACACTTTAGCCATGAAAAAAGGAAAAGACCCAAGGCCTTTATTTAGGTTCACAGTGTGCTTCTTGAATCAATAAATTCTTTTATAAGGATCGATAAAATCTTATGGCAAAAACAAAACACTAGAATGCCACTCGAACATGGTTATAAAGTAGACAATTCACTCAACAATACACAGCAGTGGAAATATATTTCCAGGTGTTTCTCAGGTAAAGTGATGGGCCATACAAAGCCAGTTCTTCCCCTTTCAGACTCTATAACTAAGGATGAAAAACTCTTGGAAAAAGTTCACCTTCTTTGTAAACTTTCATGCTGCTGGATTGCCTGGCTTCTCTTCCTGCCTCTCAGGAGTGTAGTTAAATAAGATGTGAGGTTCACACAAACCTATATAATTATTTGAAGGATCATTTTACGATACCTTTTTGTTTAACTTGATACCTCTGCTCCTCATTGACTGGCTGCTTGGAGACTACAACATTCAGTTTTGAGGTTCTAATTGAAATTACAAACACAAACACACAAATGTACATAATCCACAAGTGTACAAAATCAAGGAACTTTGACACTAATCCACATATCCATGTAGCCAGCCATGCTACGTATACGTAATCTGTGCTAGACTTAATCAGATCCCCACCTTTTGTCCTTCAGCTTTTCCTAGATGGGATTGTTCATGTGACCCTCCAGATTCCCAGAAGTAGTACTTCCAGACACTTTGAGCTCAGTCCAGTAGACTGTTCAACATCAGCTTCCAGAGTGCCCAGGCCTTATTGTATATACACCTCTTAGAATATAGTCTTCCAGTATCTGAAACATGTACATGGCTATTCTTCATCCATTCTTTGTACTAAATCATCTTCTGCTCTGCAACAATTGGAGAGATAGAATCCTGGGTTCAAGAGTTACCATGACTCTTTTGCACCCTCTCGTCACTGTCAGCGAAGCAACACAGTACATGCCTGTGGTCCTACACCTGGGGATGCTGAGGCAGATGAGTTGCCATGAGTTTGAGGTCAGCTTGCAGTGTATAGCATAACCCTGTCTCAAAACCAAAGGTAAACAAGTTCCTCTAAAGTGACTGTTTTACACAATCTCACACTCAGCCTCCTCTATGTTTTTTTTTCCCTACAGACAGTCATAATTAAGGAGGGAAAGGATTAGCTATAAAAGACAACAGGGGTCACCAGGAAGGTTCTAGTTGGATGCTGACAATCACCACCCTGAACTCAGATTTATGAGCCCCACTCCCTACAGAAGTTAACTCAGTCTCATCCCCAATCAAGAGTGATCTGGGGAGACTCCCTGCTGGGTAATGTTTCACTGGAGTGTACTTTTAGGTGTTGGCTTTAATGATGGTGGATAGTTCTAGATCACAGTGGTGGCATGCAAGACAGACACCCAGTGAAGGAGTTGGCCTGGCTATAATGTGAATCAAGCTCTCTTTCCTTCTCCAGGCAATTAGAGAGCAGGGATGCATGCTTTGAGCCAGTGTTCGCACAGGCGATTCTTCTGCTATTAGTGGAGCAGATTGACTCCATTTTGATCATCCTGCCCTCGTCTGCTTGGCAAGCGCAGTGTGATGTCCATATGCTCTATTGTTCCCGTCAGCAGGGCGCTAACGGTTCTTTTTGCTGCTGCTCTCACTTCAGTGGGGGATGTTTTTTTAGCCCCCTTTTCAATGTTGCCAACACATACATATATATTTTTAAAACATAGCACTTATTCTGGAGCTGCAGAAGGTGTGAGAGCTGTGTCCTCTAGCCATGCTCCTGCATTTACATTCAGACTCTGCTTCCTGCCTTTAAATGCAGTGTAGATTGGTTTTCCAAAGAGGTACAGATTACCAGCAAGTGGCAGTAGCCTGGCTTAAAGACAGGCTGCACTTACACTTCAGAGGCAGCGACTGCCTGGAACTGGGAAAGGGTTGCAGCCAAGTGGAATTTATTAGCAGGATCTATAGAATGTGTTAGAAGAGCTACAGTGGTGTGAGCCGGCAGGCACACAGGTTGGCCCACCATCACACGAAGTCAAACAGGCCAACTGCTCAGGACATTCAGACTGGCGTGCCTTTTCAGCATTTCTTTATTTCTTCCAATAGAGAAACACAAGTGGAACAAATTTTCAACCCTGGGGAGTTGGCCTTCTTGTGTGCCCCTCCTCTCTTCCTTGGAGCTTCCTGCCACGTTCTGGGCCTCCATGCCCCAGCCTTTTTACCCCCAGATGGTGTTATGGAAGCAATTGCTTCTTTCTCAACAGTACCTGGATTTCCTGTGGTTCTTCTTCTTCTTCTTTTTTAATCGGAGAAGACTTTCCTCAGTTCTTCACAGGAGGATCTGAAACTCCATCTTCAATGAGAGGGATATGGAATTTGGCTTCTTTACAAGAACTGACCAACATAAAGTGTGGGCTCTACCACACCTGATCCCAACAAATCCCCACAGGAAAAGATCATTTATCCTTCTTGAAGGCAGGAACACTCAAAATTCATGCCAGCATGTTGATTAGTTTTTTTTTCAGATGATGTTTTAGTGGTGAAGTTAGCCTGGTTAAGAGAGTCACTCAAACAACCCAGGGACAGTAGGGTGTGGCAGAGGATGGCCTTTTGCAAATGGAGCCACATGTGGTCAGGTGCTAGCTCTGCCTTCCCTGGCTTGTGTAGTCTTCTGGATCGAGCCTCAGTCTCCATCTCAGTGAGTGGGGATAGAGACCAGAGAGTAGCTGAGACATTTGGAGGTAGATGAGAGAACAACCTGGCCTTGAGGTGACAAGTCTTCCCCTGGGATGGCATTCATGTTTTCTTATTATTTTAATTTCTGTCATGAAGTAAATCTTCCAATTTTGACAATTTCAGGACAAATAGACTTATAACTTATTTTCACGCAGGCATTTTCCCATCGATCACACTTTTTGACATCTAGCAGTCAGAACTCTCTATTCGAATGCCTTAGCTTAGAGAGGTGGGCAGGATGAGCTCTACTCTGTATGTACTTACAGGGGAGGTAGGAAGAGGCAACTTTGCCTCTCTTGCCCTCCAATCTCCAGCATTAGGATCAAATGAGGCAATGTTTTAAAACACGTGGGAATCAATTTGAATGACTGAGTGGTTAAGCAATTGAACTGACTTCTTATTATTTCAATTTTCATCCATATTCAATCTTATTTTTCAATATCAAACTCTCAAAAGTAACATAAACTTTCTCCTTTCTACAACAGGGCAATCCTAATTATCTTCACTTATTTTGAAACCGCTGCTGCTCTTGTTGACAGACCACTTAATTGTGGTGAGATTTCTTTCTCTTCCTTTTCATAATTTATTGGGATTTGTCTATAGATAGAGAAGCTCATGACAGCAGATTAAAATACAAACCCAGTGATGCCTGGATTCTCCTTCGTAGATGGATCTCTGTTGCATGAATATTCAGGGCAATCCAGAAAAGTCCATTAAAAACAAAGTGGAACTCTACCTGTTTATAGATTACTTCTCTGTGTAATTACACTATGTTTCAGCAACTAATAGGGACAAAACTTCTTTAACAAAAACAACTGACTTTCCATAACATGAATTAAAGGAGAAATTAAGGTCAATTCTGTTTCAAATAACTGTCTCAAAAGGAAAAAAAAATCTCTTCATTAATCAAAAGCATCCTGATCTTTTTCTCCCTATTAATCCAGGTATATAGAAGCTCCCAACACTTGTAACCAATCTCTGTCTGCTCTAATGGATATTGGGAACCTTTATTGATTTGGGTAAATTTGCTTCTCCTAAGGTCAATAATGATAAATGAGTCATGTTCTGCATGAAGTGACTTGGTACTTCGAATTAAATGATTGTAATTATCTGTAGTTATTCTGTAACTGCTGCTGTTACGGCTGCTGACAGAACATCCATGTAATTGAAATGGGAATCTTTCTCTATGCTGTTTAATTTAGGCAAATTTTATCTGCATGTGCAAAAGGTAGTGACTGTGGTTTAAAAAGCAGATACAGCAGTGGCAGACACCTTCCCTTAAGCCTCTGTCCTCATCCACTGCACCTCCACCTTTCATTCTGTGTTGATATTGATCGTAGTTGGTCAGCCAAATGTGATACCTGGATAACTGGAAGAGGAACAGAACTACATTGGCAACAGTTAGGCCATTCTGGCTGTACTAAATCAGGCTCAGAAATGTTAGTCACCCAGAGTGTTTCCTTGACCACGCTATTAGGGTATCTGTTCATAAGTGATGGTTCACCCTGTGGTGTTAAGCAGTCACCAGTGGTGAGAAAACCATGTCTGCCCATAGTCTCTTGCTGTGCTTCCATCTGCACTACATCTTGAACAGTTATCTACATACATAGCCTGGGGCTCTATCTCCACATTTAGCACTTCCAAGTGAAAGACAATTGCAGAGGAGATATGAACTCTCAGCTAGATGCTAGCACCCATGCCCTCGATGACAAGCAGAGCTTTAACTTCAGGTAAGACCCATCTAGAGCAGTGGTTCTCAGCCTTCCTTATGTTGTGACCTTCTTCATGTTGTGGTGGCTGCCATCTATACAATTATTTGTATTGCTACATCATAACTGTGACTGTGTTACTGCTATGGATCATAATGTAAATATCTGTGTTTTCCAATGGTCACGGGAGATCCCTGTGAAAGGGTTGTTTGACCTCCTCAAAGGGTTATGACCTATAGGTTGAAAACCACTCATTTAAAGGCTACCCTGCATAGGGCTTAAGGGAGGTAGAGTTATTTTACTCTCTCCCAGAGATTAACATATACTTTCCAGTCCCATGTGCCCATGTGGCATAGCTCATATATTACAGGTAGTTAGCAGAACCATGAATGTAGTCCAATGCAAAGTCACAAATTTATTTAAACATAGGTTTTTCTATTAAGAGTTTTCTTTATTTATTATCAGTTGTGTGGTTCTTGAGTAGGAACTTTGTAGACAAAGTTGGTTCACAATATCAAAAGTCTGAATATATGTGGGAGAACCAACAGATTTGCACCAATATGTATAGGATAAGTAATATTGAAAAGAAGTCAGGAAGCCAGGGCAGTCAGTTCGGGAGAATATTTCAAAATATCCTGGTGTTATACTTCACCATACAAAAGTAAGTGTACAAAATATCTTTTAATGTCTCTAGGTGCTCTAACTTTGAACGTAAATGTGTCTTCACTTCTTCATGGAGAACCACACTGAACAATAACTGGTGAAGGTGACTACTGGTTTGTTATTCAGAAAACAAAAATAACTGCACTCAACCTTGAAGTAATGAAAAAAAAATAACTCAATATAAAGGAAATGAGAGAGAATTAAGAACTCACTGGCTAAGTAAAAACTAAGATATGCCAGGAGACATAAGGCAAAGGATCACTGTTTAGGGTAGACTTGTGTGTGTGTGGGGGGGGGGTGTTGAGACAGGGTTTCTCTGTGTAGCCCTGGCTGTCCTAGAACTCTGTAGACCAGGCTGGCCTCAAACTCAGAAGTTTACCTGTCTTTGTCTCTCAAGTGCTGGGATTAAAGGAGTGCGACTTTACCACGGCCCAGCTGGGGTAGACTTCTGAACTCAGCATATGTAACTTGTAATTCCAGACAATAGAAGACTAACAGCTTGACATCAAATTCTGAAAAAAAAGGAGGAAATGGGTAAATGGAAATGGTAAATGGCAAATTTGAAGTCATGGAAGAGTCAGAGTGAGCCTGTTGCTAAAAATGTGTGAAGAATTTGGTTCAAGTTGCATTGGAGAAAACAGAGGACCAGGTCACTATGGTCATCTCTCCCTACTATATTGACTTTGAGACTTGTCCTGCTTTGGGAAGAGGGGTAATTATAGGTAGAAACAGACAGACCACATTGCACAGGATATTCCTCACCTTTCAGAGTCTTTAATAATGAAGAAGAAAAGTGAGAGGTTAGGATTGCCAGACAAGAGGTTCTCTAATTCCCTGCTACATTCGCCATCGCTCCTCATACCTTTCCTAACCTCTTTAAATTAGGGATCTCAATTGAAGAGCCATTGCCATTTGTTTTTATGGTTCTCAGGATTTTTTTCATATGTTTCTTATTTCCCACTTTAGTCTGAGACTCCACAAACTGGGGATTTTTATCTCTCCAAGATTAGGAATAGGTCATATTACTCATTATCTCCAGCCTACATGTGCTGATGAAATAAAATAAAAGACTATAAAAGATTTGAAGTCATCCCTCAGGTCTCTGGCTTCCTCTGCTGAGTAAGGAACCAGTAAACAGCTCCACTGACCCTATTGCTACAGGTGTGTTCAGTACGGAAGCCAGCTGGTGTCTCTGCTTGCTCAGCCCCAGTGGGGATACAGTGACACTGTAGAGTCAGGGAAATGGGGACAGACAGAGGAGGAAAACAGTACTTCAGGACAGGGTCACTGCTCCCCTCCATCTCTCACCAAGTAAACTGCTGAGCTCTCTGACACTGCCATAAAGCCAGCAAAGCTGATGAAGTCATAGCAGGTGTTCACACTTGTCGCCGTCTAATTTTGGTTTAAATTTCCCCTGTCCCCAGAGAAAGCATTTGTAGAGAAATTGGGGAAAGTGGGAGCATTGGGGTATAAATTCTGGAATCATAGGTTAGGCTAGAAGCCAAAACACTTAGCAGGATTAGCTCCTGAAAAAGGAGAACATCAAGAAAAGACTTAGTCTACTATGGTTTACAGATAAGCCATGTGAAGGGTTTAGGTCAAAAAGTGAGCCTGGTAAGAAAGGAGAGAATTAGCACTAATGGAGATTTTTTTTCCATTTTCTACACATGAACTCTCAATTGCAGCCTTACTCCCACATCTGTTTGCCAGATAGTGCACAGCTGCATGTAGGTCATTGTTTGTCTACAAACAGAATATTACATACTAAATGTTGTGCATTTTGGATGAATTAAAAGGAAATCTGTTAGAGAGAAGAGCAGGCAAATGCAGTTATCCTTGAGTTCCAGCTTGCCTTTATTAGAGTTTTTCTTTGAGCACCCATCCCTCACTACAGACTAAGAAATTTACTTGAGGAAAAAGAACAGTGGAATAGGCATTAGGAAAGCCAACTCACCCCCTTGCCAGGCTGTATGCTCTTCATTAGTTTTTATTACAACCCAGGACTAGAGTCATTGTGTCCTTTGCATGCACACAAGTTTGCAAGCATGGCAAAGCAGTTTGAAGGCTGTGGGCAGAATGGGGGCCTCTGCAGTCATGGTAAAGATCGGTGTAGGGCAAGGAACTGGAGCTGAACAGAAACAACCACTATTCACTATCTCCCTGGCTTATTGCTACTCAGGTAGACATCAGGAACTTGGCTTGTTTGCTGTTACTTTAATTCTTTTTCTTTCCTCAAACCATGGGAGCATCTCACTCATTCATTTTCTCTTTCTTCTTGCTTTCCATAACTTAAACCTCTGACCCTAAAAAGACATTTCAACTGGAAATACTATTGGTTAGCTAAGTTGATATAGTGTTAAACTCTCTTCTAAATACTGTGTGTTTATATGCACAGATAAACTCTCTGCCTTAACCAGACTTGCATCTATTTCCAGTGATCATTAGTAATTGTAGCAATTCATGACTGACTGCACAAGGTGCTGAGAACAATAGAAATGATTACTAGCCTAAATAAGACAGTAATGTCATCCCCTCTAAGGCTCAAAGAATATTGCAGAAAAAGGGGTGAAAGATTATAAAAGTCTCAAGATAGAAAGGCTACAGCCTGCCAACTTTTGGGCAAGACAGCCTATGAAGAGTCAAACACATTAACTGTAAATGCTGGGTTTTCAAAAGATTTAGCCTTGTCAACAGTGAAACATGGAGCAGGGAAGAATTAAGAAGAGGACAACCTTCAACTGGTGAGCTATTTTTCCATTGATATATTTAGGGATAGAGGTTCTTTTTCTTCAGCTGTGGCCCCAAGCAGTCTTCAATTAATAGTTTCAATGCAATGGTGACACAGATGGCCCTGATAAAAGTAAATGTCTCACAACCTAAATCAAAACTCATAAATCTGGGTAAGAAAATGGCAGAGCCATTGAATGTTGAGCAGCATTTGATAAGGATCATAGGGAATTTGTAATAAGAATAGATTACATACATGTATGATATTACCAAAGAACAAAATTAGTCAATAACTAAAAAAAAATGATCAGCAAAAGGAAAAGCAATTTTAACTTCTAGAGACCTTCAAACCATCTCAATATACCAATGTATCTCAATATCAGCCTGTAGGCACCTCCCTCTTTCTCTCATGTGTGTGTGTGTGTGTATATACATATATATGTATATGTATACACACACACACACACAGACACACACACAGACACACAGACACACAGACACACACACACACACACACACACACACACACACACACATATATATATATATATATATATATATATATATATATATGTCTGTGACATGTATGTTTGAGAAACCAAAGGAGGATATCAGTTGCCTAGTAGTCTCTCCCTTTACCTCTTTATCACCCTTTGTCTTACTTCCTTTAAGACAGGGTTTCTCACTGAACCTGGAGCTAGGTTAACAATCAGCCCTGGAAAGCTTTTTGTCTCTGTGCCCCCACACTCCATAGTCCTAAGATATACAGGCCCACATCTGTCATACCCAGCTTTTCTATATGGTTTCTGAGGAATCCTGACTGTGTACTTACTAAGCTATCTCCTCAGCTTCTGTAGCCCTTTTAACACTCTCATTTTATTCTACGTTGTATATGGGTATGTTTTGCCCACATAGATGTATGAGTACCATATGGCAGGTGCCAGAGCAGGTTGGAAGAAGGCATAAGATTCCTTTGAAGTGGGGCTACCAATGGTAATGGGCTGTCATGTGTATGTTGGTAATTGAACCTAGGTCCTCTGAAAGAGGAGCAAGTACTCTTAACCACAAAGCCATCTCCCCAGCCCCTTTAATTTTTTACTTACAAAATATCCGCAAATCATACCACAGCTAGTTATAAGATATTATTTAGAAGCTTGACATCTCGGCAGTCTATGGATCTTTCTAATGATGTCATCAGAGCATTAGTGACTCCCATGGTCCTCACATTTTCTAAGTTTGAATTCTTCTTTAAGGAATTGGAGTACAGACTAGAATCATCACTAGTAAGATTAGTCAACAGTCATGATAATTATGTGACTCAGATTCTTTAAATCCAAACATGTGGTTTAACAACAAAAACTGCTACCAGCTCTTCCTCTTTTGAGCACAGAAAGAGAGTTACTGAGAAAAGTTATCTTCAACAAATTACGGTGGTTAAGTTATGAAACTAGACATTGGATGCAGATTTGACAATAGCTCTGTTTCTTCCTTCCCATCCAAAATGGTTTAAAAAAAAAAAAAAAACTATTGCATCTCTACCCTGCAATAAAATGTGTTCATAAAGTGAAAAATGCATTATTTACCCCATGTGTATGTACTACATCATCATACCACTGAGAATGTTTCTCTAATGGTTAGAACATATGGAGTCATATATAATGAACTGTAATGAGAAACATTAAAAATATAGATGGCTTTAATTTTATTTATTTAATTAACTAAAAACTTTTATAATAAGGATGTTTTACAAGACTCAAATGGGTTGCAGCTAATCCCCCCTGTGGAGTACAGTCTGTGTGTGAATACAAAGTTCATACTGGCCCAAGAATGAAGTGACCTAGGTAGTCAAAATGAAAGCTATTCCAAAGAGCAAACTCTTTGCTGTAGTATCATGTGGAGTGTGAACCCATTCTATCTATCACTTCTCCCTTTTTGCTGCAGTCCTGGAAAATTTCCCTGGGGCATTTTATTATGCTTATGCTAGCCAGTAATATTTCCCACACTACCTTTATACAATATAACCTATCTTTTAAAAATATTATTTAATTTAATTTTTAATTATATACACATGTGTGTGCATAGGAGCCTTGTACACATGTGGGCAAATGCCTGAGGAGTCGTCAATAGAACATCAGACCCCTTGGAGTTTGAGTTACAGTTGGTTGTGAGAACCTGGCATGTGTACTGGGCACCTAAAGCCTGACTCAAGTCCTTATATGCCATTGGCTTAGGTGCTGGGAACGTAAGCCAAGTCCTTGGCTAGAACATGAGTGCTTGGTTCTTTACTGCTGAGTTATCTCTTCAGCCCCTGTATTTCAGTCTTAAGTTAGAAAACACAAGTCTCTGAAAATATGGGAGAGTTCACAGAGAAGAGCTTATTTTGCATAATGACATCTACCCCCAGCCACAGGCTGCAACACTTCCTATACTCAGATCCCTGCTTAAAACTCAGAACAAAACCCTCATTTTCTGTTAGGATAATTTTATATAACCCTGGTTACATTTCAATTTATAGAAATAATTAGAGCAAAGCAGATCACCAGAAAGTTTAATTAGCTGGGGATAGTTTTGAATGAAAGTTTATTTTCTGTGAAAATTGTAAAAGGCTAGGCACTTGTCTCTGCAGCATAAAATGATGTGCAGAGTGGCCCCAGGATGGCAGGAGGCCATCTCTAGAGTTGGCAGTGTTCACCAGCACAGAACCGAGTGAGCTAAGTGGTCAAAGGGAGGGTGGTTCAAGCAAACTCAGACCCCAGGCACTGAACTGCAGACTGATACTTTTGTTCTTTCTTTTCATCTTAATGCTGTTTTATTTCAATTACAGTGGGTTTTTTTTTCACTTGAGCAGCTGTTTGATTTTCTAAAATCAATAATTTTTGTACTGTTTATGATACATAAGCTGACATTTTCATCTTAACTATTGTTTTTAACTTTTCTCATGCTCATATTACAGGGATTTTTCACAAATACCATATACATGGTATGTACCTTTGTACTTATTTTGCTTACACAGTGGCTTTTTCAAATCTTGTACTAATAATGTCTTTTTATTTTTAATTTCCAGTGACAATTTAGATTGAGGTAGAAAATTAAGTTGTATATTTAAGACTTGTCCCAAATCTCTCACTTTTCAATCAGTTTTCTTACACCCCTAGCCACTTCACCTGTCTACCATCTATTACAAAACTGCTTCTATGCTGCCTTAAATTAAACTACATACACTTATATCACTGTTATAGTTCAGAAAGTTTCTATCATTTTTATTTGTATTTATCACAATGTTTTAGGGTTTTAACTATATGAGATGATTCATAATTCTTGTTCTGATAACTAATGTAGTACACTGTATTATTAACACTACAGAGTTTTTAAACTTGCTTATGTGTTGTGAAAGTATACGTCTTCCTTCCTCCATTACAGTAGTTGTAGGCCTATGTGGCCTCTAACACACATTTTCTAAGAAATCTTTCTCTGTCTTAATTGAGAGCAGTGATTCTAATATGGAAAAGCAAGAATAAGACCATCAAAAACTCATGATAAATCAATATTGTGTACAATAAGTAGGAATCCTTCAAACATGGAATTTAGTGAATTTTACAGAAAAATCATAAGATTGCATCTCATCCTGAATATCTTATGTTCAAATAAGTTCAATAAATTCTTGCAAATTCAAAGAAATCCAATAAACTGTTACTGCGGAAATAACCAGGAATGTTTATTTACATTCAAATGAAATATATGAGCTTTTAACTTTATAATTTTACCCTGTAACTTTTTCTACACTTCTCCTATAATTAGTAGCATAAGGATCCATTGCTACTTAGGTGTAAACAGTAAAAATTATAGTCCCAGATGCACAAAAAAATGCATATACTTTGTTATCTGCAGAACAATATTTAACTGTGGAAATTGGTTGATACTGATTTTATATTGACATTAATGACAACGATGAGACATGAGGTCATGTTACAACTGATATCACGTCATCAAGCCTGAGAGAACACAGGCAGGGGGAAGTCTCCACAAAGCACACAGTGGTTTGGGTTAGTGTGGTGTTAGATGCTGTGCCTTCTGTTGGTAGGCTGAAGAGCCCTATCACTTGTCCTGTGAATTCCTGTGACCCAAAATTGTTCTCCCCATCGGCAAATCTTAAGGAGGAGTCTGAATATCCTCAATGTGAGTTCTCTTTGTCTCTGAAAGTTCTCCAAGCTTATAGTGGAACACAATCATTATTGCCATAGAACTTGGAAAAGCTTCAAATGAAATAAATAAAATACATTGAAACCTGACCTGAGGGACCGTATCATGCCAAGCATTTTGTTGGAATCAATATGTCATCCATTTAATAAGGGAAATTTGGGGTCTCAACAACTATACTAAGTCTATCCTGTTCCAATTGAGCAAGTCATTACAAATTTTTACTAAAATGTTACTGAATTCTGTACTTGTACACTTGTGTTTTTAAATGGGTATACTTTGCTATGTAAGCGACTGCAAGCTGCTTAGGTAAGACTGGCACAAATGACAGAGAAAGTAACTAAGAAGAAGCATGATTTTAGACTTCAAATGTAAACACTGGAATACTGGTGTCTGGTTTCAAAACTGGGAGCCCAAGAAAGATGGGTCATTTGATGCATAGTTTACAGAACCTTAATGGCAAAGGGAAGCTTCCAATTCCTTTCTCCCAACCATGTTAGAACAACATCTTCCACTTAAAGTTGTTATAAACTCATTGTGCTACACTCTGTCTTTTGATATCCACAGTTTTTAAAGATAAGAATTTCTGAAGCATCCTGCAAAAGCATGCTTCTTAAAAGTCAGTCAGATCATTTGTACTGATTCCCAATGCTAAAAGAATCAAAATGAAATAAGGCTGGATATAAATAAATATATCTGGAGAAAAGCGAAATGCTTTCTTCTATTTCCTTCATTCTTATTTAATCTTGTCATGCATGCGTGTCTTTTGCATTACATCTGAAATCATTTTGAAAAGGAGTCTAAGCAAAGAGAAAATTTCAAAACTCAAGTATAAGACTCAGGAGTTCTAACTTTGTTCAAGTGTTCATATTCTTACTTGTCTATAAAACTAAAGGTTTCATGTCTTCAGTATTATAAACTCTATTTGTAGGCTAGAAGCCAGATTTTTAATAAAAACTTGAACTTCTATCTGTGAGAACACATCAATACATGTGAAATAGAAACTTCCCAGCACCACATTGTGATTGAATTAATTATAAAAGCAATTTTAAGTCCATTTACTTTTATATGTGTATGTGTGCATGCATATGGACATGTGTAAAGGTGCATCTATGCATGGTACATATATGAAGTTCTGAGGACTTTTGGAAGTCAACTCTATCTCTCTTTTTAATTGTATAGATCTCAGGAATTGAACTCAGGTTGTCAGGCTTGACAATAAGCACCTTTATCCACTGAACCATGTCACTGTCTCCGGATCAATCTTTTCAGCCTTTGTTAGTCCAAGATCTAATTTCATCTTAAGAATATGTAGATCATTTTGGCATCAGAACTTTATATTTGCAGCAGTAGGAACAAACTGCCTCATTGTGTGAAATGATAGTTCATGTTTATGAGACATAAAAGAAGGATATAATTGTGATGGACTGTAGATCAGTTGGTAGAGTGCTGACTTAGCATGCAGGGATCTCTGGGTTCCATCTCCAGTTCTACAAAAAACTTGGACATAGTGTTGCACATGTGTAATCCTAGCCCTGTAGAAATGGAGGGAAGAGGATCAGAAGTTTAAGGTCATCTTGAACTATAATAAAGAGAGATAAAGGATCCTCCCTGTAAAACAATACATAAACAAATGCGGTATAATTAATGAAGTTTTATTATGTTTCAATGTGGAAACTAATTTTCCAAAGACTAACTGCATTTTTAATTAATTTGGTTCTGTTCTATACACAAAAAAGTTTTCTCTTAAATTTTAGTTACTTTGAAATTGATTTGAAACATAAACAGTGAGGCTAGAACAGAAAGCTCATAGTGTAAGTGGCAAACACTGACAGTAAATCTCTATGGAGTTTTAATGTTAGAAAGAGATGCAGGGGATCTAGACTAAGAGAATTAAATGGGAAGAAGGATGGAAAGGCAGGGTAAAGGAGGGGAGATGGAAGGGGATAACTAACACTGAAGTCTATTGGAAAGGCCATATATAAACCTACTATTGTTGACACCCCTAAAATACATACACATATATAATAGAGGAGACAGTGATCCAACTGGACATCACATGCAACCAAGAAAAGCCTTCAGTGTCAGGAAAGTTTTCCCTCTTGTTAAGTTGTTGGATAAAAGAGTCTCAGAGACACTGCCCCCTGCGAGAAACCCATGGGTTTTGCTAAAGCTACTGGTTGCTCTTCATGGTAAGGCTCTATTGCTGAATATACAATTTACTTTTGCATTGGACATGAAGAATCAAGCTAGTAGTACCAAGTAGAAGCTTCTCTCCTACTCATCACATTTCATGATGGTAGAAAGTATCCTTCATCCTACCAGAAGTGAAAGATAATTACAAATATCTCCCAACTACTAATTCTCTGACACAGAACAGTGATTTATCTACAGAATATACTGCCACAGTAGTGTCTGAAATGTCATAAAATAACCCAGCCACCACTCGCTTGAATTTAAGGCCCACTCTATGGAAAGGAACCCTCAGGTGACATTGCTAAAGTAAACAAACTTGAAGTGATATGGGCCAAGTCCCTAGGGGAAAGCCAACTACTATTATTCTGCTGAAGAACATAGCAACAAATTGACTCCTGTTGACACATTGCTATACCTATAGATAAGAGCACCACTCAGTGCTCCCCCAAGAAGAAGCCTCTTCTTTAAGTGGATAGCATTTATTTACAAAAAGATCCACAACTGGACAATGTGCATACAATTGAGACTGAAACACTGAGCCATAAGTGAAATGTCTTTATCAAACCCTCCCCTCAGGGCTCAGAGTTCTACACAGAAAAGGAATAAGAAAGATTGTAAGAGCTAGAGGTGGTCCCCCACCCATAGATGCAAAGGGGAGGGAGTAGAGGACAGATGTGGGGTGGTTTTTTGGAAGTGTAAACAGGAAGTAGGATAACATTTGAGATGTAAACAAATGAAAGAATGGATTAAAAAAAAAAGGAATAGTGTCCCATGAGCCATTAACCATCTATGAAAATTAAAAAAAAAAAAAAAAAGAGCCAAAGGTGGTTAATGATTCCAAGGAAACATTGTCTTCCACAGGGATGATACACATATGAACTCACAGAGACAGTGACAGCATGCAGAAGATACACGCAGGTTAAAAAACAGACACAATCTTTGGTTGGTGGTTTAATCCCTGGGAGCTCTGAGGGTACTAGTTAGTTCATATTGTTATTCATCCTAAGGGGCTACAAACTCTTCAGCTCCTTGGGTTCCTTTTCTAGCTCCTTCATTGAGGACCCTGTGCTCAGTCCAATGGATGGCTGTGAGCCTCTACTTCTGTTAGTCAGGTGCTGTCAGAGCCTCTCAGGAGACAACTGTATCATGCCCCAGTGTAGGGGAATGCCAGGGCCATTAAGTAGGAGAGTGTGGGGTGGTGAGCAGGGGAGTTGGGAGGGAACAGGGGTTTGTTCTTGTTTTTGTTTGTTTTTGTTGTTGTTGTTGTTGTTGTTGTTTTTTGTTTTTGTTTTTTGGGTTTTTTTGGAGGGGAAACTGGGAAAGGAGATATCATATGACATGTAAATAAAGAAAATATCTAATATATATACAGACACAGTCACATGCCTGAGAAGGGAAAGTGGACACAAAGTCCCACCCTAACTAAGAAGTTATTTACAATCTAAGGCCACTCCCTCTGAGTTCTGAGTGGCTCTCACTTCCCTGGTCTCTGGCAAATTCTAGAGGGTGCCCTACCTTCTACCTCCTGAGCTTGCCTGTTTCTACTCTTTCTGCTGGCCCTCAGGATTTCATTCCTGAACCCCCCGCCTCAGTACCTGATCAATTTCCCTTTTCCCCTGTCTGGTTTTTCGAGACAGGGTTTCTCTGTGTAGCCCTGGCTGTCCTGGAACTCACTCTGTAGACCAGGCTGGCCTCGAACTCAGAAATCCGCCTGCCTCTGCCTCCCAAGTGCTGGGATTAAGGGGTGCGCCCCTTTTCCCCTGTCTGACTCCTCTCACACCCAGGTTACTCATTCTCTTTGCTTCATCCTCTGAACCCCCGGTGATTGCTTTTTTCTCCCTCCCAAGTGAGATTGAGGCATCCTCATTTGGGCCCTTCAGCTTGCTAACCTTGTTAAGTTCTGTGGATTTTTTTCTTGGGTATTCTGTACATTCTTGGATAATATCCACTTATTATTGAATACTTACCATGCATGTCCTTTTGGGTCTGAGTTACCTTACTCAGGATGAAATTTTCTAGTTCCATCCATTTGCCTGCAAAACTCATGATGTCCTCATTCTTAATAGCAGAATAGCATTCCATCGTATAAATGAACCACCTTTTCTGTATCCATTCTTCCGTTGTGGGACATATGAGTTGCTCCCAGTTCCTGGCTATCACAAATAAGGCCACTATGAACGTAGTGGAACATGTGGCCCTGTGGCATGGTGGGGCATCTTCTGGGTATGTGCCTAGGAGTGGTTGAATTGTGCAAGGAAAGGGAATGCCAGCTTCCTTCAGCGGCATGTCCTTGGATATATCACCAATGGTCCAGGAGGCCGGGCTCTATGTTCAAAAGTAACTGGCCAACGCAAACTTCATTTATGTAATGTGCACGTTTTTGTTGTTTTGTAGTTTTTGTCACCTTGATTTTCTTTCTTTCTTTTTAGATTTTCAGTTTTGCATTTCATGTTTTGATGTTTTCCTTGGGGGGTTTTAGAGAGAGGGAGATGAAGTTGCAAGGGCTAAAGAAGTAGAGATGGTTTGGGAGGAGTTGAGGGAGGGGAAAGGATATACAATCAAAATATCTTGTACAAAATTATGTGGCCAGGCATGGTGGTACATGCCTTTAACCCCAGCACTTGGAAGACAGAGGCAGGCAGATTTCTGAGTTCAAGGCTAGCCTGGTCTACAGAGTGAGTTCCAGGAAAGCTAGGGCTGTACAGAGAAACCCTGTCTCGAAAAAAGCGAAGAAAATTATGTAAAAATTTAAAAAATACAATAAAAGCCATAGTACTGCAATCTATGGCACTGTTGTTGAATTGGAAAACATAAAAATGGAAAACAGGGAGAAAAAGAGCCTGATACTGATGTACTGCATTTGAATGTAAATGAGGTGATTTTAACACCTATGTCTTCTGGTGTGGGCTTTGAATAAAGGTCATTATATGATATACATGTTCATTTATTTATACATATATTCTATGTGTTTGTGTTTTGCATTATAGACTAAAATTATCATGTAAAGACAATGAATGTCATTTTATTACTAGTACAATATGCATTTTGACTCCAACCATCATGGAATCTCAATACCTGATAGACTGTGCTTCAAGGAAAGCAGATTAGCCAGTCATTACAGTACAATGATGCCATTTGCTGCATGGGAATAACCATGTCTCTACCACAAAAATGAAATCATTATTTCTTAAAAGGGCTGGCATCCAGTAGGAAATCTGAGGATGAAGTTATTTTAATTGTTTTCTCCTCTTGTGGCTTGAATTTTCTTTTGGCTCCTGACTCACTGAACATAGTGGATCACTGGATACTGTGCTCTGTCTAGAGACATGAGTTGACTGGCATACACACTCATTTCCCTTCTATTTATCAAAGACTTACAGAGGGAGAAAAGTCTTTTTAAAACTTATGGCAGTTTGTTATTCTTGAGCACAAAGAGGAACTTCTTAGCCAAACTATGAGCACAGGAAGAAGAGAGTGACCAGAATGGCTATTGTGATGTCCGATGCTACCATTCTTATAGTTTTTATTCTCATATCCAGGAGATGGACATCTAAAGACAAAGAGGAAAAGCTGGATATTGCATATAAAGTTTGGAGAATTGAGTATTGTCTACTAAAGCAACAAGATTTACGAGAAACGTCTGGCTCAATTGCATTAGGGGGAAAATGATTTTAAAAAATCGCTTCCCTGCCTTTTAAAATGAAAACCATCTGCGATGAAAATTTTAAAATGATAAATCTCCTCCTTTCACATAGCTACTGATAAATGGGGGGTTGTCTTTCTCCTTTTGGAGGCAGCACAAAAGGATATACAAGTGTGTGGTATTTGTGCATGCAAGCCTTTGATTATAAAACTATATACTCTTTGCTGGGATTTATTAATTATTATTATTATATGAGATAATGAAAGCACTTTCATGAAGCCTGCAATTGTGAGGGATGAAATTCAAAATCTTTTGACCTTTCTTAGCCATGGCAAAAGAATCCCTGTGTTTCAATTCTCATATCCAGGAGATGCATTTAAAATTCATGGTCTATGGTAGGTCGGGGGTTGTTCAATGAAAGTTTATACAAGTTTATAGTTACAATTGATGCTAATTAGTCAATGAGAGTTACTGTTTAGCGAAATATTTCAATTTGGTGAAATTCTCTCATTTCTAACACTTATTTAGAGGATGAAGAAGGAAGAAATGATCTGCTTCTCAATCTGCTTACACATATGCACAGATGAGAACACGTTATGCTACCTGTGAGACTTCCCTTTTGTCATTTTTTTCCCTACAGAAGCACTTAGCTAACTGTGCCCATTGCTCCATTTTACCCAGACCCTAACAAGATATTAGAATTTAATAAGAGGCAATGGCTGAATTCATGTAAACTCATTCACTATAGTTTTGTCTCCCTCAGTTTATTAGAGAGGCTGTATTCCTATTTGGTTTACTTTGAATCAGGAGTGAACTGTCCTCAGTGTTAAGAGCACCCGATCCTCTTTGGAAGCATGGGAATTTAATTGGAAATGCTGGGGTCTATTTTCCTAGTCATAAACTAGGTAATTGTTTCCTAATGCAACCTGGCAGTGCCACTGAGGGCAGATTATACAGACCTGCCATCCAGGGTTCTAAACAAGCGACAAATCATTAACAGCAAGTCTATGGATCTTCATGACTGAGCTGTGTGGCTGCGACTGGAGGGGAATAAGACCAGAGGGAAGCAAGGGAGATCTGAGAAGGGCAGAAGATGCTGCACTAATGACTGGCATTGTCAGCCACAGCAAATGCATGGGATGACTGCCGAGGAGTCTTCACTCTCACCTTCTCAGGGGTGTTGCTATGGGTACCATCTCGGAGGTGTCATAGAAAAAAGGAGCAGGAGGTAGGCTGATGATCAACATAAGGAAGTAAGGGATATGCATCAGCATAACAGTATGAAGACATCAAACCCATACAAACTAGTGAGTTGCATACTTCGGTGGGGACTCATTAAATATAGAGAATGGCAGACAGGAGAATTGGTTGAATTGTCAACAAATGACAAATAAAAGGAGCTTTGGAACTATTTGATGGCCCCAATTACCCATAAAGATAATCAGAGTCCTGGACTTTTGTCACTTGGGTATAATCTTTTGTCAGTAAATTAATTTATGAGACCGAAAAAATTGTGTGCATGTGTGGTGTATGGGTGTTTTTGTCATATGGCAAGGCTCGGGAAAGCTGTTCATTATTTTAAAGGTAGTCAGTTGGGTTTTTCTCTTTCCACTTTTTTCTTTTTCTTTTTTTTCAAAATCCTTCTCCTTTCTATGATGAGGGATTCTGTGAACTTGCCAGCTCCCTAGCGCATTGCCTTTGAAGTTAAACATCACAGTTACCTTCCTCTCTTGACATGTGGGTCATCATCAACCTTATTCTGTGTCATACTCCATCTAGCTTTAAAATAAAACTCAGGAAAAATTATCATGAGCATTTTGACAAATTGCTGAGTTTCAATGATTGTGTAACAGTTGTCAGATTCCTCCCCATCAGAGTGGGAGGAGTGACACTTTCTTACCCTCCAAAGTTGATGCAACTTATTAAAGTAGCATAAACAATGTTGTGGTAAAAAAAAAAAAAACAGGTTTCACTACCAAACTTCATTACTGCCTTACAATCTGTGTGTGTGTGTGTGTGTGTGTGTGTGTGTGCATAATTTATACTTATAGTACTTATAGTATGGATTGTTAAATGTACCCTGCTGGAAACACAACTGTATCCCACACAGCTTGATTGGGAACTTGGTGGTTCATATTTTATGGACCGTATTCCCCCAACCACTTGAGTTGTTTCTGTAAAAAGAAAATATAGCTAGAATATATTTTTGTTTTATTCTACTTCTCATATATGTTCTCTTCTTTTTTCCTCTCACTTTAAAATCATAGTACTTGCTAGTAATGTCAACCAACATAATTTGAGACCACTGTCCATTATTTTTCACACATATATCACATAACAGTCATTGGAAACCAAATTCAGGAATGATTTGAAGAAACTCTTGGGAGAGCATTGCAGACATTTTTCTATAAAAAATGTTTTTACTAAAATCAATAAAGAGACCCTTGCCCCTGACTGACTATGCATTTATTTTTTGTAGGCATCAATTTTCTCGGGCAAGGAAACAAGAGATGCTCTTAGAGAGGAGTGAGGTCCCAACCCTCAGACACTCCTCTCTTTGTGACTCTAACTTAAAGTCTAGATCATTGTTACAACTATTTATAGGGAAATGGAATTTGATTTGACTAAGTCCAGACTAGTCTGAAAATAAAAAGAGGACCTAATCTTTATCCATTAATATTTTTTATGAATTTGATATTTATAGAACAATCTCTAATATGCCACGTATTGTACTGAAGGAAAGGAAGGTAAACAACACATGGGCCTTTTCCTTAGGGTCTTGTAGCCTGGACGGCCTGTTTTTTAAAGAGGGTATGATAAAATTCTGCAGAATAGTAGTATGATCTGAGACACCCATATTTCAGGCGAGTAATTGACTCAGGAAATTTCAGAACATCAACTGAAAGTGTTTTAATTTCCAAAAGCTTGTAAATATAAAAGACAATTTGAAGTATTTAAAATAAGAGATCTAGTGCATTGAAAATAGCCCTCCAGGGGTTAGAGGGAAGGGAAGAAATGTGGTTGAAAGACCCAGCTATAGAGAATTTGTCACACATATTATTCAAGGAATGTGGAAAAGCAATAATCCATTGCTAAATGCCATATCATTAATTTCCTGTGCATTGTTTTATTGTTGTATATAAGAGCTTAAATAATCTTGCAGTCATTCAAAATTCTGAAGGTATAATCTGGGCATTTTTTATACTAGAATTACTTAAAGTCAACTACTATCTATTCTTACCAGTTTTAAAATAATGTTTGACTAACTGAATGATATCCAACTAAGGTATCAATTCCAGAGTGTACAGAAGGCCTTTTTCTGCTCCCAAAGGCAATTATTTACTTTAATTCTATTACTAAATCAGTTTTCTGTTTTGAAATTTGTGTTGCTTTCTCAGATATGAAAGTTGTCTGAAAATCCTAGAAATATCTGGAGTAACATAAATAGTTCATAAAGTTACTAGCTCATCACTGATATTTTCTAGGCAATTAATCTACCAGCTATTATCAGAAATAATAAACACAGTACATACTAAATCTTGCAAGGTAGTGAGTGACCATCAAGCCATTCTTAATCCTACAAATGTCAGTAAATTTTATGAAATGCTCAGCTGATATAGAAGTTGAATTTAACATACAACTTACAATTTACAACCAGCAAATATATCACAACATGATTATAAATTGCATTGGAATTTTTTCATACCCATAAAAGGTCAGCTTTTACTACAATGTAAATTTAGAGCCTTTATTGAAATATGCTTTCTTGAAAGCTGCAGAGAATTTTTATGCAACCATTAACTGCATAAACACTTGTAAAGGACAGTGTGTCTCTAGAGACATACTTGTGTGTATGTGTGTATTTATCTGTATTTATAACCTCATGTGTGAATATACATTGTCGTATTTATCTGTACATATGTCTGCCCTACATCTGGAAGAATATATTTGTGTTTGTAGAAAGTTGGTCCAGTGTACATATACAAATGCAAATTTTGACTCTTCGAAGCATGCTTTCATATTTTTATGCCTTTTTCTCAGCAGCCCTGCCAGTTGGTATATCTCCTTGCTTATTTCCACTGTTTCCTTCCCCTGCAGTATCCCCCATGAAGTGGCGCTGAAAGATCACGTTAGCACAGTCATATGATGTGAAATACCACAAGTCTGCGATTTTTTGGTCTTGAGTGCCGTTGCTGGGCTAAGAGGATGGAAATCTTTCAGTAATTATACCAGTTTGTATTCGTCTCACATTTGGGACCAAATACAAATCCAATCCACTCTTTCTCCCTGTGAATATTCATAAAAAACAAAGTGCCAATTCTGGGCTAATCATGTATGGAACCAAATATGTTGATGAGTCCTAAGTATATACTGTATGTATGTATACATGTGAATGTATATATTTATACACATTAATTTTGCTTGTGTCCTCTGCTATGCAATTTGTTTGTTTAGTATAGGGCTTGCTGTTATAATGTGTTAATAAGCTGCTGAAAGCTTGGCACCTATTACTTGAAATGACAGCTATGTTAGAAGCCTATTAACACAGCTCTGCAGCTACTAGAAATGAATTTCAAAGATGGTAAATGAACAAAAGCGATTCATATCTCTAAGAAAAGCAAACACTGTGCCCAGAACTATATACACTGAGAAAAGGTACAGTATATAAAACCTCTTTAACTCTCCCACTTAAAGAAACAGCGGAAGGGAACATTTAGAGAAAGGAAAACTGCCTCTAAGCTTTCCAAACAACCTTGAAGACATAAATGTAAAGGATACCACGCACGACTTCCTCTCTTTGTTTCTATTGTGTTCTGCTGAGAACTGTGTGGACGTAGGAATAGAACGGTGCAGGTAGAGGAAATTCTCTTTTCTCACCGTGAAAAAACAATTAAATCATCTGGATTTAGCTCAAACTTTTTGTCCGTCTCTGAGTTTAAAAGGCCAGTGTCTGCCATTGTTCTTGAAGCCAGGCTCTCTATAAGCTGCTTGACTCTGCCTTTGAACTGCTTTCCTTTCCTTTGACTGTCATTGAAAGTTCACAAGATGTCTCAAAGGTCTGGGTAAACTTTAGATGTGATTATTAAAATAAAGTGTGTTTAACTTAGCTTAAGAATAGCTTTTTATTTGCCTTTACTTTCCATAGAACACTGTATGGAAGAATGTTTCCAGGACGGGGCTGGTCATAGGCTGATGCTTGAGAGACACGGTTCTACACCTTTAAGTTAAATTAAGATGAAATTACTGAACTTAAGACCCTTGCTCTTGAAATTAGGTATAAGAAAAACCACAGAGGCTTGAAATTTGACTTAATGAGTAACTTAAAAATCTTAACTTTTAGTTTGTTTATAATAAGTAGGAGTAGGCAGTAATAGGCATCGTTGTTTACTCATGCCTTTTTAGTGAAAACTCTTTAATATCCTGTACCTATGAAAGCTAGTTTTTATGTTATAGCCCAATAAAGGTAATACATTTATATATAATATCTTGTATGTACTATATGCAATTTACTATCACCATGCAAGCCTATGAATGTCTCCAACACCCTTCAAAAAGAAAGATTGAAATTCTTAGAGGAAGACAGAGAATAGTATAGATGCTAAAAACATTAAACCACAAGTTACCTCTCTCTCCCTCTCTCTCTCTCTCTCTCTCTCTCTCTCTCTCTCTCTCACTCACACACACACACACACACACACACAGAGAGAGAGAGAGAGAGGAGGGAGGGAAGAAAGGAGGGAAGGAGGGGAGGAAGGGGAGAGGGAGAGGAAGGGAGAGGGAAGAGAGAGAGATCACATTTGGTTATCTACATTAAGAAAACCTCACAATTGTTTGAAAGTCTGAGGAACATTAGAGAAAAAAGTTGAGACAAATGGCAAGTCTTTTTACCATGGAGACTCAGTAAAAAACGAGTTTTGAATTTTGTCTAAACAAAATTCAAGACTTTTTCCATGTAAGGTGCCATTGCTCAGGGACACTGACAGCATATGGCCTTACCTGAAATTCTGTCAACTTAAACGTATGACCCTCTTCTATATCAATGGTGCAGAAAAGATTGATGGTCACCATGGTCTTGAAAGTAGTCCAGCAAGGCAATTTTAGCTGATTTTAACCCTAGAGGTTATTGTAGTTTCTTATCATATGATTGAAAATTAATTTAACATCTTAGAATTGTTTCATATTTATATTATGTTAATAATAACAGTCAGTCATATATCTGAAAACCACAAGTGGCCCATTCTATGTCAAATAGGTAACAGAGCTATATCTAAATTTATAAGCACATACTAGTTTTGCATTTACAAATGCTACTCATTGTTATCAGGCATAGTAGCTCATGCTTTTGATACCAGCACTTTTGGAGGCAGAGACAGGAGGACAACCAGACTATGTATTCAGCCTTGGTTACAGAATGAAAGCTTCTCTCAGAACAGAAGTCAATAACCAGTTTTAGATGAAATAGGATTATAACACTGTCCTTTCATCTTTGAAATAGAATCTGGTCATTCATAAGATAAAACAATAACCATAGAAGAAATATGACATTAATATTCCCAAGGTGCTAAGACTTAATACTTCATTACATTTTATGAGAATTATCTTATTTTCTACATTCTGTTAAAAACATAACATGTGGGATAAACTGTGAAGAAGAGATGTCTAAAGTCAAGCAGGAAGGACACACATCCAGGTGGTGAGTGGCCAGCACAGAAATCAATAAGTATAAATGCCAGCACCTTAGATATCTCTATTTATCACTGCCCAATCCTCCCCACATACGACTCAAAATAACTAGCATCTATACTTCCCAAAGTTATCTATAGTTTTGCAAGCTAATACAAACAGTATAGGGGCTAATTTAGTTTTCATGGACAGAATCACATGGTGTATGTTCTTTTGTGTATACCTTCTCTGCATCATTATCATTGATTACATTTAGTAACTAGAACATCCTTACTGAGGTATCCTATTTGCACAAAATTCATTAATTAATATGACAGTCTGGGGGCTGGGGAGATGGCTCAGTTGTAGATAGTATGTACTTCTTTCAGAGAACCAAAGTTTGGTTCCCAGTTCCCCCATAGGTTAGCTCACAACTATCTGTAGCTCCAGCTCCAGTAGTTTGGTACCTTCCACTGGTCTCCATAAATACCTGCATGAGTATGTACAAACGTACAGATACACATAAATACATACAATTAAAAATAAATATGTCTTTGAACTGATGATCCAACAGCTGTTTGTGTGATCATAGTTGTGCACTAAGTTACAACAATGACTTTTAGAATATAGTCATCAGAGAAAACAGAACTTCCTAACTATTCCTTGTCCTTCTCTTTCCCCTACCTAGTGCAGCACCTGTTCTAACTTAACTCCATTAGTCCCTCCATGGCGTATTGTATGTATTGTATTGCTCTATATAGTTACATATTCTGTATACTCGTGAAAAAAATATATTCTCTATCTAAATGTAACACTGGATTATTTGATCAACATTTATTTTTTTCTTTTTTCTTTGAGATTGCATATATATTTACTGTACTCTGATAACACAAGGCCTAGGCATTAATATTCTTTATATTTGGCAACCTTAAAGTATTAGCCTGCATTTTTAAATTTAATTTAATTTTATTTTTTATTAGATGTTTTCTTTATTTACATTGAAAATTTTATCCCCTCCAAAACCCCCATATCCCATTCCCCCTCTCCTTGTTCACTAACCCACCTGTTCCCATGTCCCTGTTTTGGCATTTCCCTACACTGGGGGATTAAGCCTTCATGAGACCAAGGGACTCTCTTCTCACTGATGTCTCACAAGGCTATCCTCTGCTACATATGCAGCTGGAGCCATAGTTCCCTCCATGTGTACTCTTTGGTTGGTGGTTTAGACCCTAGGAGCTCTGGCAGTACTAGTTGGTTCATATTGTTGTTCCTTCTATGGAGCTGCCAACCCCTTCAGCTCCTTGGGTTCTTTCTCTAGTTCCTCCATTGGGAACTTTGTGCTCAGTCCAATGGATGGTTGTGAGCATCCACTTTTGAATTAGTTTGACAATTCCTCACAAAATCGGACATAGTACTACCTGAGGACCCAGCTATACCACTTTTGAGCATATACCCAGAAGAATCTCCAACATGCAATAAGGACACATGCACCACTATGTTCATAGTAGCCTTATTTATAATAGCCAGAAGCTGGAAAGAACCCAGATGTCTTTAAACAGAGGAATGGATACAAAAAATGTGGTACATTTACACAATGGAGTACTAGCTATTCAAAATGATGAATTCATAAAGTTCTTAGGCAAATGGATGAAACTAGAAAATATCATCCTGAGTGAGGTAACCCAATCACAAAAGAACACATGCATTCATTGATAAGTGGATATTAGCCCAGAAGTTCAGAATATAGATACAATTCACAGACCACATAAAGATCAAGAAGAAGAAAGACCACAGTGTCCTTAGACGGGGGATCAAAATACTCATGATAGGAAATACAGAGACAAAGTTTGGGGCAGAAACTGAAGGAAAGGTCATCCAGTAACTGTCACACATAGGGATGCATCCCATATACAATTACCCAGCCTAGACACTATTGTAGATGCCAACAATTGCTTTCTGACAGGAGCCTGATATAGCTGACTCTTGAGAGGATCTGCCAGTGCTTGATCAACATTTCTACCATCAGTATTTAATTTTAGTCTTTAAAAGTAATAGTAATTGTATAGTATCTCCTTGTGAATTTTTAAAGATATAAACTCGAGCTTTTAGGTAATCAATTTTTTCCTTTTGTTGAAAATAATTTTTTTCAAATAATCTATCCTAGTTACAATCTCGCTCCCACTCCATCCAGTTCTTCCCCACCTCCTCTGTCACTCAGACACTCCCTCCATGTCTGTCATTAGAAAACAAACAGGCTTCTCATGGATAAGAATAAAATATATTGTAATAAAATAAAGCAAGACTAACTATCAGAGTTGGACAAAACAAACAAACAAAAGGAAAATAACTTAGTAGAAGAAGAAATAGAGCCCTGCTCACTTGTACACTTGGGAATCCCATAAAAACACTAAATTGGAAGTCATAATCTATATGAAAAGGGCCTATAAGAGGGAAAAAGGAAAATATACAAATAAAAAATTTTAAAAATTCCATTATGAGAAAAAAGGAAAAATCCCTTACATGACCCTAAGAGACAAAGACCCTCTAAAGATGCTGTTGAGTTTGTTTCAATTGGCCATCTATTGCTAGACATGCATCCTACCCTTAAGCGTACTTTATTTTACCACTGAGACTTCCTAGGAAGAGACTAAATTTTCATTTGCAAGTGATCATCAATTGGAGATTGCTTCTGACTTCAGGCTAAGAGGATGTACCCACTTCTTTTAGCTCTGGGACCCTATCTGGCACAAGCCTTTGAAAGCCCTGTTCATGGAGCCTCAGTCTTTAAGTTTGTATGTGCATCCATCACATAGAGTTAGAAGGATGAAGGGGTGTCCTTCATCCCCTCTAGCTCTTCTACTCTCTCTGCTTCATTTCCTTAGGGTTTCTGGAGCCCTGAAAGCTGGGCAGGGGGTGGGGATTTGACATAGACATCTCATCGAAGGGTAGGTGTTACAAGGTCTCTCACTCAATGATTAATGTCTGGCTGTTAGTATCTGTATCTATGCTGTAGAAGGATGCTTCTCTGATGATGCAAGATTTGTGCCAGATAGGGTTCTAGACAGCTGTGTCATACTCCACTGTGTAAATATACCATTTTCTTTATCCACCCATTCATCTTGAGGAACATCTAGTTGTTTCCAATATCTGAATACTATGAGTAGACCACATTCTTTGAGTATAAGACCAAGAGTGGTAAAGCTGAATCTTGACGTAGACTGATTCCAATTTTCCTAAAGAAAGACTACACTAATTTCCTTAGTGTTTATACCAGTTTGCACTCCTACTAGCAATGAATGAATATTTTTCTTATTACAAATTCTCACTATCATGACCTAGCACTTATTTTTATTGATTTTAGCCATTATTATGGGTGTAAGATAAAAATCTCCAAGGAGTTTTGATTTGGAGTTCCTGGGTGCTCAGGATGCTGAACATTTAAGTGTGGTAATTAAATTTATATCATATTTATAATTTTCTTTTGTGTTTCCTGTGTGGATATGTATTTGTTCATACATGCCTGCAAGTACCATGGGACATATAGTCCATTCTATCCTTCTACCATGTGGATCCTGGGGATCAAACTCACGAATTCAGGTTTGGTAGCAAGCACCTTTCTCTGCTGAACCATCTAGACTGTCAGAAATTTTATCTTCATGGCAAAACTGAGAATGTAAAAAAAAAAAAAAATCCATATAATCTTGGGAACTCCCTTTCTTGTAATGTGCTTATGGGAGTTCCATTTGTTAGAATTGGTGTGCCTGCAGTAGCATAACACATGTATCTCATAGTTTACATTAGGGATATCTCTTGATGTGACATATTCGCTGGGACTGAAAAAGTATGTAATGGTCTGTAGCGTCCATGTTAATATAAAGTAGATTATTTTCACTGCCTTAAAAACCCTTTGTCCTCTGAATTTTGTATCCTTCTTCATTGATTCTAGCAAATACTTATGTTTACTTTGTCTTTTTCACTCATGTTTTTAATCTAAGCTCTTCCAACTAATCTGTTTTTTTTTAATTATACTGACAAAATTTTGACATTATTAATGTCCACATGATCTGAAACAATGTCTCTATTCATATTGGTTTTATTTATTATTATTATTACAATATTATAATTATTATTAATATTATTTATTATTTATTTTTGACAATAATTTTCATTTATCAATTATTACTTTTTAAAATAAAATGTATTTGTTGGTATTATGTAGTGAAGATTATAGCATATACTATATATATATCCTTTTATGTGTCTTCACCCATTCTCTTTGTATTAAATTTCTATTTCTATTTTTAGAAGCTGCATTATATGTTGAGCTTCAGTTTTCTAATATACTATTTCTTTTTATTCATTTAAAATTATAAATTTTCTTTAAAAGTAATCGTAGCTGTTTTACACAAGTTTTGATATATAATATTGTCATTAGATGAATATGTTATCTAAATTTAACTTTTCTTTGATCTGTGAATTATTTAGAGTCCCATTCCTAAATTATTAACATGTGGAGCTTTGTAAGTTACCTTTGACTAACTTCTAAGCTATATGCATTAGGATCCTAGAAAATATTCTATTTGGCTTCATTCTTTTGAAATTTTAAGAAAGTACTTTCAGGCCAGTATATGGCCAACATTGGGAAAATGCCTAAAAGTAACTGATATTCTTAAATGTTTGGCCCTGTGCTTAAATATTTGTATAATCTGTAATTTAGTCTGATTATGAGGGTGCATAACTGTAATCCCAGCATCCTGGAAGTTGATGACGAAGTACATGAGTCTAAAGCTACCAAGGTTCAACTACCTAGACTCTGTCTCAAAAACAAATGCTAATTGAACTGTTATATCAATTACAAATGTGTTTAAATCATTACTTAGGATTGTTTGTTTAGTTTTGTCATTTTAAAATTTATTTCTGAAGGCAAATTATTATACTTTTTCTGGTGAAGCTATTGCTATTATGTCTTTATTATTATTAATAACACTTTATTATTATTATTATTAAATTTATTTCTTCATTTAACAACCAACTATCAGCCCTCTCTCTCTTCCCAGTACCCCCTCAAGCAAGTCCTGCCCCATCTACCTTCCCCTTCTCTTTTGAAGCCCCCTTCTAAATGTCACCAAACACACACTAACTCCCTCAGCCCTGCATATGAAGTCATTGCAGGATGTGGCGCATTCTCTCCCACTGAGGCCAGACAAGGCAGTCCATTTAGGAGTTGGTGGTCTACAGGCAGGCAGGCAATAAACTGAGGGACAGCCTCTGCTCCAGTTATTAGGGTACCTGCATGAAGACCAAGCTGCTCATCTGCTAAATATGTGTGGGAGGCCTAGATCCTCTCTATTTGGTAGTTCAGTCTCTGGGAACTCCCAAGGGTCTGGGTTAGTTGACTCTGTTGGTTTTCTGTGGAGTCACTGTCTTCTTCAAGTCCCTTAGTCCTTTTCCCAACTCTTCCATAAGACTGTATGAACTCCATCTAATGTTTCGGTTTCAGTCTCTTCATCTCTTACCATTGACTGTTGAGTGGAGCCTCTCAGAGGACAGTTTTGCTAGGTTCCTGTCTGCAAGCATAACATAGTCGTGTTAGAGACTGGTTCTTGTCCATGGAGTGGGTCTCTATTTGGCCCATGCCCTCAGCCTCTGCTCTATATTTGTCCCTGCACATTTTGTAGGCAGGACACTTTTTGGGTCAAAGGATTTGTGGGTAGTTTGTTTTCCTTATCCCTCTACTAGGAGTCCTGCCTGGCTACAAGAAGTGGCTACTTCAGAATCCATATCCCCCGCTACTAGTTGTCTCAGCTAGAGTTGCTCCTATAGTTGCTCTGGGGCCTCTCCCCATCCCAGGTATCTGGTATGTCCTAGATATTGCCCTCCTCATCTCCTTTTTTGCTCCCTTGCTCTTCCTACATATGGTCCCCCACTGCCATTCCCTCCCCATTCCTTCTTCCACCCAGTTCCTTCCTTTTGCCCACCTCCAATCTCTATTTTGTTTCCCCTGCTGAGAAAGATTTAGGTATCTTCCTTTGGGCCCTTATTGTTATTTGGCTTCTTTGGGTCTATCAATTATAGCATGGTTTATCCTTTACAGCTAATAACCACTTACAAGTAAGTACATACCATGCATGTTCTTTTGAGTCTGGGTTGCCTTACTCAGTATGATATAGTCTAGTTCCATCCATTTGCCTAGGAACTCTTGACGTCTGTGTTTTTGATGGCTGAGTAGTATTTCATTATATAGATATACCACATGTTTTTTATCTATTCTTCAGCTGAGAAACATCTAGGTTGTTTCCAGTTCATGGCTACAAATAAATCCACTATGAACATAGTTGAGCAAATGTCCTTGTGGGATGGTGGAGCATCTTTTGGGTATATACCCAGAAGTAGTATATCTGAGTCTTGAGGGAGAACTATTCCCAGTCTTTTGAGAAACCACCAAATTGATTTCCAGAGTGGCTGTGCAAGTTTACACTCCAACCAGCACTGGAGGAGTGTTCTCTTCTCCACCACCTCCTCAGCATGTGCATGTGCAGCCTAACTTTGAAGGCTCATTTTTTCCACATAAAAGCTTTGTATTGTGCCACACATCTATAACCCTTTGCTTATGAGATGAAGATGGACCGATCCCTGGAGCTCATTGACCATGCAGTCTAGTTGACTTGATAATCTCCTGGTTCAGTGAAACACACTCTCTAGTAATGTAAGATGGAGAGAGATCAAGTAGTACATCCAACACTGACTTCTGTCTTCTACCTATGATATTGCACACACACACACACACACACACACACACACACACACACACACACACACCCTTCACACATATGCACACAATCATTATTGAAATCCTACCTATTTCGTTTTCTCTTTAGCTCTTTCCCTGAGATATTCTCAGAAGAAGCATTACTATAGTATCCATACTTCACTGTTAGCAACAGTGTAATCATTCTCCTTACCTTTGTCCTAAATCTTTCCCAATCTACATGTGTACCTGACGACTTAGCTAATTTTTTTTTGGAAATTATTTTACATTTGAAATAAACTGAACTTAGAAAGCAATATTGTAAAAGATTTATTTATTTATTTATTTATTTATTTATTTATTTATTTATTTATTTATTTATTTATTGTGTATGAGTGGATTCCTGAGTGCATGTATTTGCACCATGTATGTGCAGGAGTCTGCAAATGTAAGTTAGAAGAGTTCATCAGATCCTCTGGAACTGGATTCACAAGTATTGTGAAATACCAGATGGGTCCTTGGAACCAACCTAATACTCTCCAAGAACAGTAAGTGCTCTTAC
The DNA here is from genome assembly GCF_008632895.1 of Mastomys coucha. Lineage (NCBI taxonomy): Eukaryota > Metazoa > Chordata > Mammalia > Rodentia > Muridae > Mastomys > Mastomys coucha. The sequence continues at coordinate 100,086,665 of NW_022196897.1, forward strand.
AACTGAGCCATTTCCCCAGACCTTAAATTAATGTTTTGGATCATATCAACCCCAACTTATGTTCTAGGAACACAAGTATATTAAAGGAAGAAAGTTGAAATTATGTGATAATTATTGTCTGATCTATTTCCCAAGAAAATACCTGGGAAATTGAGTGAAGAATGAACAAATTGTTACATTCTTTGGCCTGATATTATAGTGGATTTTATAACAGCATTAGAAGGCACTAGAAGGGTCTGCTATACCAGACAATAGATGATAGCATCTATTCAGAGTTTTAATTTGAAAAGCAATACAAAAAGAACAGTAAAATTTTAGACAATTAGTGATGGATGTTTTTCCAAAATTTCTAACTGTATTGTAATGTCAAGTACATTGTCTAGAGCCAGAGAGGTTATAAAATATGCAATTCCCTTGTCATAGATAAAGTAAATATTAGCTCAAAGTCATCTAAATCTTAATTCTTTATTATTCATAGAATAAAGTTCTTCTGTACCAAGAAAGTCACATGGTTCTCACATAAGGAAATCTTAACAACATAAAGATAACTGCATAAGGTAACTGCAATTGCATATTTACTATATTCAATTCCTTTTAAGTATTAACTATTGCCACCGAGTCAATGAAAAGCCACATTTTCTTTAGCTGCTTTTCAAGCTTGATAGTCTTTTGGCTACTACAGGACAATTCATAAAGAGTCCTGAGAAGACCTGCCCTCTTGGTTGTCACTTCAAGTTCACATTTGTTTTGAGTTACTGCATGCCTTCTCCTCAGCCAGTTCAACTCCAATAATTTCCTCAGTTTGAGAACTAAATCTCAGATGCATTCTTAGCAGACTCCTTTCTTCCTAAGCTTAGTGCATTCTTCCTTGGGCCAGGAGCTTCCTGGATATCAAAGGCGACTTCTTGTAGTGAAGGGAGCCATGAAGAGGCAGAGGAGCCCAGGACCTGACCCCATGCTACTGCTGCTGCTTGAGAGAGCCGAGAAGTTAAGAACACTCACTAAATAATTCTCTTTAAATCAGAAGAAAAGTGATATTTTACAGTTAACAGTTAGATGCATGATGATTAATGTTTTCAACCTTGAGGGCAAACTCTGCCTGTTTAGTATGAATTTTTTATTCCTGTGTTTCAAGTGAAAAATATCCTGGGGTCCTTTTGAATTTCAAACAATTAGTCCAAATTCAAAATGTATTAGGTTAATTGTGTATTTTTAATCTAATTTTAATATTCTTTGACTCTGAAATTGATAAGATAGCATTTATTTGCTCTTAAAATCTTTCAAAGTTTATAACAATCTTTTATGCCTTTTAAATGGCATTAATGCTTAATGATTAAAACCTGGCCTAAGGAGGAGATAATGTTTAAGAACTATATAAACCCATGGGGCTGGGGTGTAAATCATCTCTCTGGTCTTTTTCAGAGTACATATTCTATTTTATGAAATTTAGCAGGGGGTTCCTCCTCTGGGGACAGTTGGCTTAGATATAAGTGTTAGCAGAGGCAGACATGAATTCTGCCATTAGCTGTATCAGTGGATTCATAAGAAGACAAAGACGCCAGCTGATATGGTCTTTGTTTGAGGCAGCAAGGGATAAACTGCCCTTTTTCTTTTCTTCTATTAAGAACAAAAGAAATAGACTTCAGAGAAGATCTTGGTTCATCTGAGTTACCCTGGGCAGGTATCAATTTCCTCGGGTGTTAACTGTAGAAAATCTTAAGAAATGTATATATAAAGAAAAAATAGAATTTTTGTTAGATGATACAAATTCAACAGTAGTTATTGCAGGGAGGTACAAACATATAGGTAACTTTAAGTGTAATTTTTAGAATGTTTATTTTATTTGTTACAAAAATACCATAGATCTATTAAATCTTGTTATTATTTTTATATTTCAAAATTATTGTTACATTAACTTAAGTTTCTCAGCCAATTTTAACCATGCTGAGTCAACTGTTCTATTTCCCTTGCTGTGATATAAACAGCTAAGGAGAAGAAGGGTTTCCATGGGCTCCTGGTTTCAGTCTTCTCTCTGGAAGGTCTTGGTGGCAGTGTTTCGGCTCATACCATGCTTGCCAGGAGCAGTGTCAGAAAAGGCATCCTGCTCTCAAATGTAGAGAAAGTACGTAAGCCTTTCTGAGAGTAAACTTCCCATGAGGCTTCAGGAATGAAGCTGAGATGAGAGTGCAGAGCCCCATCCTCTTATCCTTGCCCCTTTCCCTCTGGTGGCCCCTCACATTTCTGTGGTGACCTGGGCTCCACAAAATGTCTTTGCATGCACTTCAGTGAGAGTTCATTTAGGCCAGCAACGATAAGGCTCCCCAAGCTGAGATGGTCACTCAGAACTTATTCTGATAATGGTTATTATTGATGTTATTGGCAGCAGTTGCTTCCAAGCTCCAACTCAGAGAGAAGAGTAGGACGATTTTTGTGAGGGGAAAATGATGTTTTCCCTTGAGAAAGACTACCTGCAGACTAAGTCTCTGTCATGAGAGGGTCTATTATATTTCCACTTGCTGTTTTGGTCTCTGTTCTGAGCATGAATTGGCTAGTGGGCTAGTATTGGTGTCTCAGGATTACACGGTGTCACTTTTCTAATCCAAACCATGTATAAGCACAGTGGGGATGAGCATAGTGTAGTCATTCCAACTCCTTTCCTCAAGCCAGCTCATATTGCTTTCACTGATTGACTTTCTCCTGTTAAACACTGAACACTAATGCTGATGTCAAGAAGTACTCTTAGACAGGGGCCTAGTATGGCTGTCCTCTGAGAGGCTCCACGAGCATCTGACTAAGGCAGATGCAAATACTCACAGCCAGCCATCTGACTGAGTCCAGGAATGCCAATGGAAGAGTTGGGGGAAGGACTGAAGGAGCTAAAGGGGATTGCAACCCCATAGAAAGAACAACAGTATCAACCAACCAGACTGCACCCCCCCAGAACTCCCAGGGACTATACCACCAACCAAAGAGTACATATGAATGTGTTCATGGTTCCAGTTATATATGTAGCAGAGGACTGCATTAACTGGCATCAGTGGGAGGGGAGGTACTTGGTCCTATGGAGGCTTGTTGCCCCAGCATTAGGGGGATGTTAGAGGGGTGAGGTAAGAATGGGTGGGTGGGTGCGTAAGCATCCTCTTAGAGGAAAAGGGGATGGTAGATGGGATGGGGGAATATAGAAGGGAAACTGGGAAAGGGAATGACATTTGAAATGTAAACAAATAAAATAACCCATTAAAATAAAGTGTAGCTTTGTCTAAGCTTGCAAAACCAAGTTACCATTGCTGACTTTTAGCAGAAGAAATGGGAGCCCTTACTCATCTTACCCATCAGCTGAGAATTCTGTACTGACATTCTTCTGAGTTGATCTTTAGTATTTTTTCTCAATGCTGAAAAACAGTCTGTATACATTGGGACTAACTTATCCTGACTCACAAGTAGTCAGTTTGTTAATGTTACTAGACTTTTGCAAATGAGTTCATGTCAAATGGATAGCTTTAAATCAGCCTTTTTGGGGGGACATTTACCTTAGAAAACCTTTAGAATCTATCGACCGAGACTTCAGGAACATGCCTCTAGTTGGGAACTAACCTCCAACTTGGTAGCCATTACTTACCATTGGATCTTCAGTCTCCCTGGACCTAAGTCTGTGCCTTGCTTTTATAAAAAGTATCTTAGACTGTTCATTCTTGTTAGACTTTTTTTATTAGATTTTTCTTTATTTACATTTCAAATGATATCTCTTTTCCTGGTTGCCCCTCCAAAAACAAACAAACAAACAAACAAACAAACAAAATACTGTTTCCTCCCCTCTCCCACTGCTCACAAACCCACCCTCTCCTGCTTCCTGGCCCTGGCATTCCCCTACATGGGGGCATAGAACCTTCATGGGACCAAGGGCCTCTCCTCCCATTGATTACTAACTAGGCCATCTTTTGCTACATATGCAGCTGGAGCCATGAGTACCACCATGTGTACTCTTGGTTGGTGATTTAGTCCCTGGGAGCTTTGAGGGTACTAGTTAGTTCATATTGTTGTTTGTTCTAAGGGGCTGTAAACTTTTCAGCTCCTTGGGTCCTTTCTCAGGGTCCCTGTGCTCATTCCAATGGATGGCTGTGAGCTTCTATTTCTGTATTAGTCAGGCACTGTCAGAGCCTCTCAGGAACCTGATTTATAATAGGAGAAACTCGAAACAACCCAGATGTCCCTCAACAGAGAAATGGATGCAGAAAATGTAGTACATCTACACAGTGGAGTACTACTCATCTATTAAAAACAATGAATTTATGGAATTCTTAGGCAAATGGATGAATCTGGAGAATATCATCCTGAGTGAGGTAACCCAATCACAAAAGAACATACATGGTATGCACTCAATGATAAGTGGATATTAGCCCAGAAGCTTGGAATACCCAAAACACAATCCACAATCCACAAGAAACTCAAGAAGAAGGAAGACAAAAGTATGGAAATTTTGTTCCTTCTTAGAATGGGGAACAAAATATCCATGGAAGGACAATCCAGGGACTGCTCCACCTGGTAATCCTTCCCATATTCAATCATCAAACCCAGACACTATTGTGGATGCCAGCAAAGGCTGGCAGACAGGAGCCTGATATAGACTTTTCTTTTAGTCTTTCTGGATTCCAGTTTGGAGAGTTCTCCTAATGCCTAATCACCCAAGATCATTAGAGTGTCATCAATTCTAGGATTCTCCTAGTCTCACTGATTCTCAGTCTTCAACCACTGTCCTATGCTCTCTGTTCTGTAACAGAGCAAATGTCAGTGTACCTCCTAATGTCAGTCTGTGACCTTCCACTTTTCTGACATGTTTTATATGCAAAGTTAGGCTCCTTCAGATTTGTGGTCCTGGATCTATCTGTTGTACCCAACCCCCTCCCAATTTACTTTGTCCCAATTAACTGAAATAACCCAATACTCTTTCTGAATAATTAAAAACACCATTTATTCCATCTAGAAATAGTTTTCTATATTATTAAACTTTAAATTATTTAAATGTAATTTGTTAGTAGCTTTAATTTCAAAACCTATTTTAACATTTTAATAAATAATAACATTTAATATCCATAATGAGCATTTACCATATATAAAGTATTTAATTTCTAAGTGCACCATCTATATTTTCTTGTAAAGTAATGAACATTAATTGCCACTGTTTCTGTCTTGCACAGTCTGTAAGGTTTGATTATATTCACTTAACCCTATGCAATATCTGTGAGGTATATGCTATGCTTATCCCCTTCATTTTATGGATGAAAACGTAAGATAAATAGAGATTCTGGCTGCAAAGAACAAAATTTTAGCTTAAACCAGGATGATCTGACTTCAGATCTACCATCATAAACATCCTGTTGTCCCACCCCTTCCTAAATGGAAACCTAGAGCTGGTACTTATGAGAAAACTTCTCATTTGCTCTTTCTAATGTCAGCAGCTCATAATCATAACATTCAGCCAAGTATTGGCAGAGGAAATCCTGATAGTTCTGGTAGGAGAATCCTTCTCATGCCCATAAGGAATAGAGGAAGAGGGCTTACTAGGGAAAGATCCATTGAACCACATTTAACCACAGGCTAACAAATGGCAAAATCCCTTTTTCTTTCACACACATTTTGTCCCTTCAGCCATAGTGATGGTCAACAAGGTTGGCTGTAGCACATACAGAAAACTGGGGAAGGTGATCTGTACTCCTAAGTGAATTGTCTAAACTTAAGCAAAACCTAACAGAATTTAATTCCTTTTTGTCAGTTGTGAATAATAAGTATAAGCTATATGGCTCTCTGCTTTACTGTGGTTTTCATACTCTTGAGAGAAGCTGCATTTTTACAGTGTTGCTGGGGCCAGCATGATCTCGCGAATGTTTCTATAGTAACAATTTTTGAAAACACCAAAGATATTATTCTTCTGCATCATGATATTTGGCATATTCAGTACAAAATGATGAGACTGGATTACAGCAAGAGAGAGACAAAAAGGACAATAGTTACTCTCTTTCTTTTCTCAGCTCATTTTTTGAGGGTTTACTTACTGTGATAAGGAATTCCTCTGAAGCCTAGACTGGCTTTCAGATAGAGATCCTCTAGCCTCAGCCTTCTGGGTGTTGGGATTATAGGCATGCACCACTACATCCAGCAAAACAGAGTTGTCAACTATAAAGTAAAGCTTTTTCTAGAAAGTTCACACTCAAAAAAAAAAAATAAGCCTTGGAAGACTATGACCTCCCAGTTTTATGGATAGCAAACTCTTGCTTGTGAAGCTAGTGTTCGCTGACTTCCCATTGAATGGAGCAGAAACAGGGAAGAATTTGGAAAGCATTATTTTTCCCTATTCTGTCTTTAGTTGGTACTTCTCTCTCTTTATTGCTCTTTCTCTTGAAGTCTGGGAACATTATTTGTCTCCCAGATGCACAGGCTTCAGCCTTGGCATTAGAGCTACTCGTGTACCAACCATGTATTCTCCCTCATCTATGGTTTGACTTCCTCTACATGTCACATGACAATCCTCCAGTTCCTAGACCTCTAGTTCCTATACCTTGCTGTGTGGTGATCAAAAAACCAACCCTACTGCTATCTACCTGTCTTAGGTACTCTTTATTGTTGTAAGGAGACACCATGGCTAAGGAAAGTAATAAAGCGGAGCCTTCAGCTGAGAGCTTCAGTTTCAGAGGATGGCAGTTTCTGTCAGGCAGACATGATGCTGTAGTAGCTGAGAGCTTACATCTTGATCAACTGGTGGGATGGAGAGGGAGAGAGAGGGGGCTGCTGTGTCAGTGTGTGTCTGTATGTGTTTGTGTGTGTCCTTCCCAACAGTTCTATTAACTGGGGACCGAAAACTCAAAAATGAGCCTATAGAGGCCATTATCATTTAGACCATTACACTACTTAATAGAGTATCATGGATCTTAATGGAATTAAGCATGTTCTTCTGGAGGAGAACTGGAGGAGTGCCTGGTAGAAGTTCTAGCACCAGTAAAGCATGCCAAGCAAATAGGCAGAGGCTAAATCTACTTACATATAAAGGCCAGCCCTGAATAGTAACATTTGCTTACATATCCTCCAAAGACACTCAAGACACCCAAACTATACACACAGTGATTAAAATCAAATATACACCTTGACATTTCTGTACCATTTCCCTAGATGGTCATAGTGCTTAAGACTAGACTGATATGGAGGGAATCTCCTGAGAACATAGCAGCTCCTCTGGGAGCTTTCTAATGGAATAGTCTGTATTGACTTCAAAAAGTTTTCAGGGAATTTAATAGGCATAGAACTCAAAATCATATCCAATTCAGACCAGATATAAACCTTCTAAGAGGTGAGGTATGATGGTAGTAGTGGAGCTATGTGGAGCCAGAAAGCTATGCAACTATTGAGCCAGTCAAGAGCAAAGGTGAGTTTAAGACATGCTTGAAGCCTGAAAATGTCATCCTGAGACTAGTAGGAGTAGCTCTGCTTTTTCCCTTGCTCTGGGATTGTATGTTCTGGTGTTAGGTAGCTTTATGACGCCCACTTTTCTGCCCTTGAGGTGGTCAGGTAGCCTGGTGGCCAAGGTTAGATTTCCTCTCTTCTTTTAAGGACATGTCCACCAAACATTTGGAATTTCTCATCATGCAAATGAAGCATACCCACCAACTTGACTCCAGCCAATGATGTACACTTACTGGAAAAAGAAAAAAACCTGCCTTCTCTCCACAGTTTATATATAGCCATTGTTCCCTGCTTTCATGAAGAGAGCTGTTTCACTGAAAACCATTTCCAGAGAAGACTGTTCCTCCCATCTCATGCCAACTGAGATTCTGTCTAACCCACCGCTCAGCTAAGTTTCATCCCCTCCATTCCAGTCTAGTACTCAATGATTCCTTCTATCCTATCAGATCACCATGGACTAAGGCTGCTCCTCAATAACAACATAAACAATAGAATGCCCACATACCCGTGGAAGTTTAACAACACTCTACTCAATGATAACATGGTCAAGGAAGGAATAAAGAAAGAAATTAAAGACTTTCTAGAATTTAATGAAAATGAAGCCACAACATACCCAAACTTATGGGACACAATGAAAGCAGTCCTAAGAGGAGATCTGATATTATTATAAAGCTCAATGGAGCTAGAATTTTTCCAAGGCTACAAACTTGTAAAATTTTAATTTACGGTTTGCCTTCAATTCCTCTAACTGAATTTTAAAATAACAACCTAGACTTTATTGTTCTTGGGTTCTTTGAATGGAGTTAAAATAAAAGTAACCCATAGTTAACTTATTTCTGTTTAGTTTTTTTAATCTAAACTTTTTGAGAGGATTGTTTCACAGAATGGATAAAACTGAGAACTTTGAAAGGAATGATGTGGGTTTCTCTTGAGGGATAGTCATCAAGCTATGGTCACTTGGAATGCGCTTTCACTTGCCTACAGAATCTGGGTACTAAGGCAGAACCTAAGAGACAAAGTCTGGATGACTCACTTAAGAAAGCCAGGCAATAACAAGCTGCGACAGATAAGATCTACCCTCAAAGTAGGCAGGTTTGGATGGACAGTAGTTGAGATGATTAAAGACCAGAAGGCTACCATAAATGTATTCTCTACATACAGCTTCAGATCTCTGGTGTTGTCCTGAGCCCAGGAAGGGACCTTAAAGTCACTTATTTTTTTGGCAGAAGCCATTTTATTGTATATTTAATTTTTATATAAGTACCTGAATTCATTTCTTACTAGCATACTATGCTGAAAGTCTAACAATACATATTTGATTATCCTATAACTCTCATGACTCACTAAGTTTACATTTAGATGGAAAATACCTAGCATACCTATTGTTTTTATGCTTATAGCAAAAGACCCAACTCTTGTATCATGCTAAATTCTATGGACATGGGTCAGATAGTATTTTTCAATAGCTAGACTCATAAGCTAGCATCAGACACATGAATGGCCATCTGGACAACACATAAATGGATCTCATGAAACTTGAAGTTGATGGTTTTGTATAGTGGAAATAATGACTCATAAAACATACTAGACTAGACTGCAAGACTTGTTTAAAACTTCAATTGTTTATTAGTTTTCCCAACTCCTTGAACGACTTCTAATATTTTCTAGACAGAACCATCAATGTACTCCCTCTGCCTTTTGAAGCTGAAACATAACAATTTTATTATGTTGCTTCAGAGCACAAAAATTTTCATTATTTTTGTGTTTCAGTAGAAATCTTTGATCCCTGGCTTAAATTAAGCCAAAGCTAAGAAACAGCTTACACATTTATATATGGTATTTGGTCATTATTCAAAAACAAAACAAAATAAAAATGCAAAGAGGAATGTTTGAAGTGAAACCTCTTCTGAGTTGATACTTCATCCCCTTTTTCTCTTCTTCCTTGTCAGACTACTTCAATACACAGAGCTCCGAGAAACACAGTGCAGCCACAAATTACAATAGAGTGAAACTCCTACTTAATAATGACATTCCTTAAGTTAGTAAAAATCTGCCAACATCTGCAAGCTCCTCTACAGAGTTGTGAGCCAAAGTTAAAAATCATGTGTGACAGTGCTATGGAAAATACAATTGATTCCAGTCTGATTGTGTCAGTTCCAAACAGAGAAAATATTGATGATGCTCAATAGTAATCTTATTGGGCTTGGACTCAACTGAACGTTGGTCTTTGTCAACTCATTTTTCCTTTATTAGAGGGATCTCTGCAGATTGATCTTGCCAGCACCTCTTGATGTGTCTCACAAATCAGTGCTCTCCTGGTGGCAGGCAGATTTGAGTTCTACACAGTAATTGCTATAGTTTTTAAACCTCTCTCTCTGCCTCATTCCCTGCTAGAAGACAGTGATTACATATTGAAAGTCACTGTTATTTGAAAAGATAAGCTAGTTCAAACAAAATTGAGGTGGATGTTCAGTATTTGGTCAAACCAAGAGCTGTGGTCATACCAGAGGTGCTCTCAGATTGGCAAAATAGAGTATTGTGTCTTTTGTCTTGTTTTATGCAGTTAATTAGCGGAATCTCTGAAGTTTGTAGAAGTCTACCGTGTTGCCTATAGGAAAGTTCAGCTCTGCAATTTGATGGTCTGGCTGAATAAGCAGCATTTGCAATTTTCACAAATTGGAAAATATATTGTCTCATAAATACTGGTAGATGGGAGAGACAAGAAATTTAGCATCACTTTGGATTCCTCAAACTGTCTTCTGTGATTTGATATGTCCTTCTGGCCAAAATGGATGTTCCCATCCTATAAAAGTCTTCTGAGATCAGTACCTCAGCAAGATAACAAATATAAATGATAGGTGAAATCACAAGGATAGAGTTAGGTTCCATAGTTCCACAGTTAGTTTCCTTCCTGGGTGAAAGACTCTTCTGAAAAGCATGTGTCCATGTACTTGCCAGAACATGTACTTTAAGGATGTATATTCAAGTTACTGATGCCCTCAATCATAAAAATCTACTGGTTGCTATTGGAACACCTTACATTGCATAGTACAGCTGCATTTGTAGGGACTCCATGGAAAGAAACACACCAAAAAACTGGTGGTATGCTACAGTTTCCTGCTGCTTCTTTGGACTCAGGCTGATTGGATGCATGTAACTGGGGTAAAACATGTGCTGAGGCAAAATACATGCTGAGACAAGACCTGTGCTGAGGTAAGTCATGTGTATGTCACATGATGTTTGTAGGATATAAATAGGACTCCACAGATGGATGGAGAGAGAACTTGGCTTGGTACAGCTAGCTATGTTATGGCCATGGGTCCTGTGTCTTTGCTGGTCTCCCAATCTTTGCTTCTCTGAGAGAGGCACAGCCGAGAACTTCTTGTCTCCATCCAGGTCCATTCTGCTGAATGGAGCCCAAGCTCTCTTTGCTAGGTTACATCACCACTTCTGTTGCTATTCTGACTCTACCAATCTGGACTGCTGGTATACCTGTGAAATGTTTGTGAATCGATTGAGCTGTTGCTGCCTGGTAACCTGTGAATTGAACTGCTGATTTGCAAACAACACAGATAGTTGTTCCAAAGAATCTTTCTTTTCCACTTCTTCTGTTGGGTGGTTACAAGGGAAGCTAAAGAACCATCATTAAAAATAAGGTTTGAAAAAATTAAAGTTACAAGTTGCTCCATTTCTAAATAATCATTGCATAAAAGACAACAGCTTTGTGAATAATTGACTCCTCCTCGGCTCTCTGCAGCATGGGAAATGAACATTGGGTCTCTCTGAGGAGACTGATGCTTTTTTTCTGACATTTTTTGTTTGTACTTTTAAACTTTGTCTATACTTAAGACAAATAGAAATAACTGATTTGAGTGGAAATGAATTGAGTACAGCTTTACATAACATGCAATAAAATTTTGTAGGCAAAGTAACACTGATGGTATTGGAGAACTGCTACACTCTCATTGGAGATGCTATTCATTTATTGATTCCCATTGTTTTGGAAGCTAACAGAATGCAGGATCCATGCATACACAATGGTCTGGACCACAAAATGGGAGGATATAATGACGATGGCTGGGGAAAGTGCAAACTCTCCATCCTGCTCTTCCAGAGGATTTCTTCCTACTTCTGTGAAAGACTATAGTGATGAATCAGCTTAAATTAAAAAAAATAATTTTCCAACATTGATGTCACTCTATTTATTCCAAGTATCCTGGGTTAGAAAAAAGCAGCTTATGTGTTTGGCTTTGAAAACTACTTTCTTGGTAGGTTGCAGGACACATGAATATGTAAAATAAATAGATAAACAAAAGATGGTTAAGTGACTGCATATGGAACCTAGTTATCCCAGCAGAACTTAAAAGCAAGACTGATAGCAACTCAATGGTGGAAATAATGGAGGGTGGACTCTGCAGAACCATTCAATCCATGTCTCTGTCCTGTCCTTCAGAAATAGCATTACTTTTCTCAGTCAGTCCTGCAGATGTTCCAAGTAACCAATAGGGTACTGGGTAATGATCCTGAGGTTTCTTTTTAGTTTGTGTTTCAGGTAAGAATATAGATTTTCCTGAGCTGATTGCACAAGTTATAAGGCATCTGATTTTTAAGGTGCACCTCTTTAAACTTACTTTAAACATACATACTTGTTGTATATTCTCTGCATACAGTGCTGGGTTTCATAAAGACATTTAAGTATATATGTACTTTGATCATATTTAGCTAACATACTCCTCTTTTTCCCTTCCCTCCCTTACCTTTCCAACTAGTATCCATTCTTACTCTGATCTCTCTTCTATTTTCATGCTATACAAAATGGATTTATATTTCTATATAAACTCTATCATCCACAAATGGGAGAAAATACACCAGACTTGTCTTTCTGGGTCTAATTTGGCTTCATATGATGATCTCAAATTGCATATATTTTCCAGCAATAGACATAATTTTGTTCTTATTTATGGCTGAATAAGATTCCACTGTGTCCATGTATCACATTTTCTGTATCCATTCATCAGTTGATAGACACCAGCTGTTTCAAGAGCACATTTATTGCAAATAGTGCTGTAATAAACAGAACAAATGCTGCTGAAAGATGTGGAGAAAGGGGAAATCTTACACAGTATGGATAGGAAGAGAAATTAGTCAATCCACAATGGCAATCAGCATTTAGATTCTTTAATGCATCTACTATATGATACAGCTATACCATCCTTGGCTTTATATCTCAGGGATTCTAAGTTAATAAATTTAGATGGGTAATTTTTCTTCTTTAAAAATTGGCAAACTTATTCACATGCAGAAGCTTGAGCATTGCCATGAAAAGAACTAGCATTAGTGGAAGGTATTGATTATTGGTGTTCAGTTGTTTGCATACTCAAAATAAAAATATTATTCCATCACTAAAACTAAGTTTGGCAAATAAAGGTTTGACAAAATAACAACAGATATCTATAACTGGAAATATTATTTTCATTTTGGCATGTTATTTTTGTGAATGATTATTTCATTCTTTTGTTTCTGACAATTCCTTATGTCATCTTTGTCATTTATGTCTGTCATAAATAGATAATATTTATGATAAATTACTGGAAATGAAAATAATTATTTTCGAGGAAAAGTAAGAGAAGAATTTTAAATCCTCTTATGTTATATTATGAGCAATGGTGTTATGGAAGTCATCAGGTGACTTAGCAGCTACTTGGGGCTTACAGTGTTCTAAGAAATATGATGTAGGAAATGCCTCCCATTTATATAGGTTAAAGATGGCTTCCATTAACCTATTTATATAGGTTAAAGATGGTGATGCTAATAGACAACTAAGGAATCACATTTTATAGTTTTAAAAATACCCATTTCCAAAAGCCTTACATATCCAGTTCTGCAACTTTCTTAAGACTGAGTCCTTCATTCTTTCTATTGTCAGATACGAGATGTACTTCTAGCTGTTGGCTTTCTCTCTCTTTTTTATTATTAGATGTTTTCTTTATTTACAATATCTCCTTTCCCAGGTTCCCCTTCAAAAAATAAAAATAAAAATAAAAAATAAAAAGTAAAACAAATCCCTGTTCCATGCCCCCTCCCCTGCTCAGCACCCTACCCTCTCCTGCTTACTGGCCATGGCATTTCCCTACACTGGAGCATAGAACCTTCACAGGGCCAAGGGTCTCTCCTCCCATTGATGACTGACTTGGCCATCCTCTGCTATTACATATGCTGCTGGAGCCATTAGTCCCATCATGTGTACTCTTTGGTTGATGGTTTAGTCCCTGGGAGCTCTGAGGGTACTAGTTAGGTCATATTGTGTTCATCCGAAGGAGCTGCAAATCCTTCAGCTCCTTGGGTCCTTTCTCTAGCTCCTTCACTGGGGACCCTGTACTCAGTCCAATGGATGGCTGTGAGCCTCTACTTCTGTAGTAGTTGGGTACTGTCAGAGCCTCTCAGGAGACAGCTATATCAGGCTCCTGTCAGCCAGCACTTGTTGGCATCCACAATAGTGTCTAGATTTGATGATTGAATATGGGAAGGATTCCCAGGTAGAGCAGTCGCTGAATTGTCCTTCTTTTAGTCTCTGCTCCATAGTTATTTTCTACAACTCCTTCCATGGGTATTTTGTTCCCCATTTTAAGAAGGAAAAAAGTATCCACACTTTGGTCTTCCTTCTTCTTGAGTTTCTTATGGTTTGTGGTTTGTACTTTGTGTATTTCAAACATCTAGGCTAATATCCACTTCTCAGAGAATGCATACCATGTGTGTTCTTTTGTGATTGGGTTACCTCACTCAGGATGATATTCTCCAGGTCCATCCATTTCCCCAAGAATTTCATAAATTCATTGTTTTTAATAGCTGAGTAGTACTCCATTGTGTAGATGTACCACATTTTCTGTATCCATTCCTCTGTTGAGGGACATCTGGGTTGTTTCCAGTTTCTGGCTATTATAAATAAGGCTGCTATGAACATAGTGGAGCATGTGTCCTTATTACATGTTGGAGCATCTTCTGGATATATTCCCCAAAATGGTACAGCTGGGTCCTCTGTTAGTACTTTCATGCTCAAGAACTACAAATGAATTCTTACATTATGGCCCACATTTTCTGTTTTAAGAATAAGGACCAGCTTCACTGGCATGACACTGAAGCTATGGGCTGACACAATCTCATTAAATTTTTTCCTACATTTTGTCCCTTGTGAGTAGGATGACAGAGCATGGTTGGGAGCAACATAGGTGAGGTGTCTTTCAAATGTGTTTCATGCCTAGCTCTCTAGCATTCAGAGACCCTGATGTAATGCTGTTGTCACTGCACATAAAATGTAGAGCCATCCCATCAAAATCCTTTCCCTTTGCTACTGATAGGTCTTCCAATGGAGCTAGTCAACAGTTCTTCCTTTTATGGAATGACAAACACAATTCAGATGGAATTATCTTAGGCTTTCCACAACCATTACAATGCCTTATAGAAAATAAAGGCTGTGTCCCTTCTCCCTTGCAAATTAGAAATCAAAATAATCCAGAAGCATTGTAATAATATTCCTTGAATATAACTAGGAAGAGTATTGCCAAAATGAATAGCCACTCCTCACAAATAAATGCCAATTTTAATTTTAGAACATTGTCTACCATCCTGCCATTTGCAAACATTTAAGGACAATTACTTCAATTCTGATAGTATTTGACAACTGACTGTCAAAACTGAATTCCTTAGGGAGTATACCCAGAATGTTTTTGGTAGCTACACCCATCCATAGATGGCACTTCCGTCCTGTGTGCAAATGAGCCACCTCCTGGCATTCTCTCCTGAAATTTCTATATGTGGTGGTGAAAAGCAGCTCACTGCTAAGGCTCCTAACAATTACTGTTCCCACTTTGCAAATATTTGCATGATTAATTTTTCCTGATGTGTGTATTCCCAACCATGAGCACAAACAGCTTTTCATTTCAAACAAGTGAAGAGGCACCCTGAGGGGCAAGATCATACATTTTTATGAAGTTGCTGCTGTGGAAACTTACAATTTTTACAGAAATTTTTTCTTTTCTTTTCTGGGGTAAAATGAAAATTTAATACCTGTGAAAACTACTTTTCATTTTCATAAAATGAAGTGACAGCAAGAATAAAATCTATTTAGAGCCATGTAATTTTGGTGGGGTGGCTGTGCTCTGTTCTTCTTGCATTTAGTTAGCACATCTCCCTCCAGGAGGGGATGCTTATGATTCTGAGATGTGAGCATGCCTCTGTTCCTGCAAGAGAAAACTCTTGGACAGCTTCACGAGTTATGAACATAATAAACCAGAGATATAAAACATAGCTTATTAAACACTTTGAGAAAAAAATTCCCTGATGTGAGGCTTCAATGCCAGAAGTGTTTATAATAATGAAGAACTCAAGACATTAACGAGCATATTTTTTAATACAGAATTTTTTTCTTTCCTGGCCTTAGTGTTACTGTAGGCACAAATGCATTCTTCAAGAAATATTAATTCCTATGTCTTCTTGCACTGCTATCTTCTTCCTTATCTTGACCATTTCTTTCTCTTTTTTAGCTCCTTTATTGATTACAATTATTCTATTTTAAGGCAGCTTGATGAGCTTAAAGTTATATTCTCCCCACTATCTAGAAGGTTTTCCCAGCTACCACCATGGCTCATACCTTATATAATGCAGAGCTAGGCTCAGATGTCTCATGATTCGAACCCTTCTCTGTCACCATTCCTTTTTATCCCTTTACCTTGCTTATGTGTCTCCATAGCAGTTACATCCAGTGGCAGATTAAAGTAATGGCTCCCATTTGTTAGATCATGTCCATCATATCTTTGGCCAAGTGATTTGCAATCTCTCTACCTCTCCTGCTGGGCCTGACCATGCAAAATTGGCTTTAGCCAGTAGAAGATTGGCAGAAGGGATGTCCTGAACTCATTTCTATGTGTTTCCTCCCTGTTGTTTCCACAGATTCTCTCTGCAGGTTGACATTCACAGCTCATAACTAAGTCATTCCAGTCGTCTCAGCTGTAGCATCCTGAATCTGCAACAGCCAGACCAATTGACACTATGAAAAATTCAGCCCAAGTCAGGTGAGCTGAACAGCTAATGTCTCAAACCGATGAAGAACACAAATGCATGTTTTCAAGACAGTACCAAAGTGCTTTGTTACATTCTATATGCTGATATGGAAAAATAATTATGTATAATATTACATTTTAAAAATCTAATTTACATTTCTGTGTATGTTCCTATGAAGAAAAGCCCACTGTTACAGGAGTTAACAGATGTTTACCTCATAGAAAGCAAAATGTTAATCTCAGTAACTTTATATGTAACATTGCTTAAGGTAAGTAAATATAAATTAGACAGAGCCATGTAGACAATGCAATGTAGTCTGCAAGTAGCATCTTAAGATGGCCTCTCTGGAGGTGGAACAATCCTAAAGTCGATTTATAACAAAGGTATGGAATGTTTTAGTTGAGATAGTAATATGGTAGCTTTTTCCTTATGGAAACTACAAAATCATAATTCAAGCTGTTAACATTAACATGCATCCTGACCATCAAAGAAGGAGATGGTAGGTATGTTTTCCAAATAGATTTCCACTTGGAAATCTTACTTCTGTCTCACTGAATTCACATATCTTACAAAGTCTGCCCTGTGCAATGCTTCTGAATGGATCCATATCTGGAATGTAGCGTTCCCTTGACCAGAAAAAGTATTTGACCATTTGACTGAATAAGGATTGCTAAACACTTACTATATTTCTCATTGATTTCTAACTTAGGGAAGAAGACCAATGGCTTTGGTATTTTTAAGTGTTTTTAATGTATAAACTAGTTGATACTAGATAGCACAATGCAATACTTCAAGGAAAACAATTTCCCTAGATAAAACAAATAATCATGTAACAAAATGTACGGAGGCAGCTGGCAAGCTCTATAGCTCATGGGAAAGCAGAACCTGGATATGTTCTTTCATCTTTCATCATATTTCCTTCCTTTTTCTTTGGTTTTCATATCTTATTTGACTATCATGTCCCTCTTACATCAAACTCTTTTGCTGCTGGAGTTTATTGAGAATCTCATATATGCATGAATTAAACTGGATATCTCTTGTAAAAGTGTGTTGTTTAGTTAACTCGGCCATTCTTGCATGGCATTTAACAACTGGCCTCTGAGGACCAGCATTGAATTGATCAGTTTCATTTAACCTTCAGAGTATCTAACATTACAGACCCATTGCTCAATAGTGGTCTCCAGAGTTGCTTTAACCATGTTGTCACTTCTGGGTACAAAAGAATGTTATGACAGTGAGCATTATGAATCCCATAGGTCACTCTTAGGAAAACGGGAGATGAGCATTGTACAAATACATCAGGGAAGAAAGAGAATTGGGGTGCAGTTTCCATGGCAAAAGATCTTTTACGTGCATTTTCAAATTCACAAGAATAAAGGAAAAGAAAAGAAAGAGTGAGAGCATGTGCTTTGAGCTCGGGTCGAGATGATATATTTGAACAAATATACTCTATTTTCCCAGCATCTGTATCAAAGAATTTTTGCCACAATTTAAATCTGATTCAGGTGGTGAAACATCTGGAAATCATGATGCATTTACAGAACATCATAAAATGTTGACATATAAAGCTGAAAATTATGTAATGTTCCATTTTGTGCTAAATCAGATGCCATCCCATGCTAGTGTCTCTAGAGATGAGAAATGGCAGGTGCCAAATGTTCTAGGGGGAAAAATGAGGATAGTTTAAAGAAAACTGATTTTTAAAAATTAATGAGTTTGGAGAAGTCTTTATTATTCTACTTTGGTCCTGAAACATCTAAATATATCTACCAAAACACAGCTTTATATAGCCTAAATGTGTCCTCAACTTTAATTTGACTTTTTAGTTAAGAGCAACTATATAATATTATATTTCATGGACTGAAAGATAGAAGGGCTTATAGTCTGGATAAAATTACCTTCTGAACCTAGAGAGGGGGGGAAAGTAAAATTGGTTGCAGCCCTGTTACTGCAGTTAGAGAATTAGAAGAATTTGGGTTAGTTTGACTCTTTTGTTTTGCACATTTCTAATCCATCTTGGTATTTTACAAAAATGAGTTCTAAGCAGAACATCTGTTGTTACTCATGTCGGTTTTCATCAGCATCAGGCTCAATAATAGTTTAAGAAGACTTCTCTTTCCCTGCCTTTTAAGAGTTCTGCTTCTGAACCAAAAGTAAAAAGGTCTTGTATTGCCTATTTCATTCAGGTTATTAATCCAAAACCATGTTGCTCCAGCCTTCAGTAGGACTTTGCTCTTCTCCCAATTTTTACCACACTGGGATGCCCCCACCTCTGCCTCTCCAAGGCCCTGGAACAGTTCAGTTGTTTGGTGGCACTGCTTTCTTTCCATACCTATTGCTTCTTTAATACTATCTCTCAAACCCCAAGCAAACCCTAAAAGCTTCTGTGCCTCTGCTCTCAAATTTGCTAACTATTGAACTAAATGTTGAATTTTTAAAAGCCCTCTTTGTATTATTCATAAACAGCTTTTGAGCAGTGACCATTGTCAGGCACTTTTCTACATTGAATCACATTAAAATGAGATGATGTTCCTGTTTTTGTTGGTAATGTATTCTATCACAGGGAGTTGGATTGAGGTGGTGTTGGAATTTTAAAGATAACTTATTTTACATATATATATGCATGTATTTATACACACATATGCATTTATACATTTGTATGTATATGTCAGTGTATGTGTATGTATGTGAGCATCATGTCTGAGAACAGATGAGCACATCAGATATTCTTGACTGGAGTTACAGATGTTGTGAGCCACCAAGTACGTGCTGGGACCAGTATGCAGGTCCTCTAGATGAGGTTCTTAACCTCTAGGTAATTCCTCCAGCCTTGAGATATTATTTTAAAGACAAATGTTACATGGCATTGTCATTTAAGAAAATCAAGGGAAGTATTAGATGCTCATTAGATCTTTCAAACTAAAGAAAACCATCAGTCTGAATTTCAGTCAAGTCACAAATTTTACTTCATTATAAGTTTCTCCCATACCTTTCCTGAAATGAATTAGAGAAGGTTCAAATTTATCTGGGTGTTCTGTGGACATAGCTGGTTTCTCAGCAACAGACCTATATCTAATTTCTATGGTCCTGTACTGACATTCTCTTTAGTGTGGTCTCTCAGTGAATGTAGTCTTCATTTACTCTTATTCCCCACCTTCTTTAGATATTTTCTTCCAACAGGCCAGGTCATGTTGCCCTTTCTGGTTACTGTCTACTTTATACACTTATACAAAAAATAAAGCAGAGTGATGTCTACAGTCCAGAAGTTCATATTTTCATGTGCCTCCAGTGATCTACTATGATGCTCATAGCCTCTCTTATTAACTTCTATTTCAAGATGGTAAGTGCAGCAATCACGAATGGAGCCTCTGAACCACACAGTTTAGGTTCATTCCCTGACTTTTTTGTCTACTGGTAGTTAGTCCTTCATACAGGAGACAGACTGTGCCTCAGTTTCTTCATTTATAAAATGAGGAACATGATGGTATCTATCTACCTCTGAGAGTTTCTAAGGAAGCTAAATATGACTGCATGTGTGAAAACCATGCACAGAGCACCCTGGTACTCTTCCTCCTCCTCAGCAGTACCTCAGAAATGTGGTCACTTGTGTATAATTTCAAGCATGACCTGGAAAGTCTATTTCCTAAATAAAAAATTTCAACATTAGGTGGTCATTGAAATGAATAATGCTTAGCCCCAAACAGAAAAAACAAACAAACAAATAATGGTTATGCTGATGCTTATTTTTTAAAATTGCATGTATCTTGTCCTTTATATTTCTGTTGCTTTTCCTGTCACAGTAAGCAATGAAGAGTAGTTTGTCTTGTTTTTCTTAAGAAAAAATATAGATTACATGAACTGGGAAATAAAAACAACTAATATACTTTAAAGTACTACATTCCAACAAAGCTCAAAGTATAATGTGTGAATAAAATGCTATCTCTACCTCCTTTTTTGAAAATAAATTTACAGAGGCCAGGATTGGTTCTTTTAGTAAAAGGCCACTCTCCTGTGTAAGCTCTGGGTTACTGGTCAAAGTGTTTAGTGACAATCATGGTGATGGCCCCCTGATGATCTGTCCAAGAAAAATTGGATTAAACAGCAGGTTTCCAGAACCACTCTTCAACAGGAAATTACTCATTTTATATTATACTTTAGCTAGTGTTTTTTTGGCATTATGTTATTTGTCGTACTTACATCTTAGCCAAATTTGTAAATTGAATTCTACAATGCACCTTTAAATGTTCTGAGAAATAGAATCTCTTGGGCTTGAAACACACTGTGTTTTTGGTCTTGCCAAAAATTTGAGGGAAGCCTAGTATAAAATAATGTAAAATAATATATCCCATCTGCTTGAGAGATTAGTGTAAATGCAGAGATCATTATTGCTATAAATCTGTAGCATACTTATGCTATTATTATAAGTCTACAGTGTACTTTTGGGGCTTTTGAATCTTGAAAGAAGTATCTGAATAACAACCTAAAATAGGGTGGATGACACTGAAAACTCCAGTAGAGTATAAGCCAGAAATTATAACTGACATGGCTCTATCTTCTTGGGGAAAAAGTAAATATTTGCAATAAAAGTACATTAATGTGAGCGTTACTTCAAGAGTAGAGATACAAAAAGAAAAAAAATGCTATGACTTTTGTCCCCACATAAAAGCTGTCTCCACCTTCCTTAGAGTACTGTGAACACTGATATTTCATCTCAGAACAAAATATCTTATGGAGCAGTCTGGGAACTAGAATGAATGAATGAATGAATGAATGAATGAGTAGTGAGAATATGAATGGATGATTTCTGCGAATTTAAGTGACTACTGAAGATAATTTTTTTTTAATAACAAAAGACATAATAGAATATAAGCTTCTATTACTCAAACAATCACTATGGGGATTTAACTACACTATGATTTAATCTAATTTTTCTAGCTTCTACAAACAAATTTATTTTTCTAATATGGAAACACAGAAGATACTTTTCAATTGCTAGTGAGTCCACATAATTTTCTCCATTTTAAAAGTTTAAACCATAAATCATAAGATTTAGAGAGAAAATAATTATCAGAAACATTTTATATATTTGAGGTCATTCAATTTTTTTGTGGTCATTTCCCCAGTTTTTCTCAGTGAGAGTAAACTATCCCATGTCACAGGAAGAGACTGTTTCAAGTCTCTAAAATGTCAGCAGTCCCTTTATTATTCCTTTCCTAGGTGAAGTTCTGACTTAATATTTTGAGGGGAAAAGCAAGCCTTTGGTAACAATGGAGTTCCCTTCAAAAACAAAAGCAAACACTTGACATGCTAAATTTTAGGACAGAATACAACTGATTGACTGGTTGTGTAATGTCCTTTATTATTGTCACCCTTATCCCCAAATGACCCAATACTTTTCTACAACCAACATCTTGGATAGATAACCATATCTAACTTATGAATTTGAGAATCTCTCAGCTACTTGGAGAGCAGAGCTGGCAGCAAATCAGCACTGGGTAAGGAAAATATAATGGGTATACATGAAGAAGGAGGACAGGACGGAGGGAGGGAGGGAGAAAGGAAGAGGAGGAGGGAAGGAGGGAGGGCAGAACCAGGTATCAGATTTCCTAAGTGAGAGGAAGAGCAAAGAAGTTTGCAGAGAAGCTAGAAGCTGACCTGCTAAGGACCTATGAAGGGGCTACAAACAGAACTTATATTTGGATTGCATCAAAGGACAGGTTTTTAATACAGTTGCTAATCCAGATTTTAAAAATCACCAAAATATTTTCTACTAAAAAAGATACACTTAAAAGTTAAGTTATGCTGACACATACCTATTATACCAGCACTGAGTATGCTGAGGCAGGAGGAACACAAATTCAAGACCATCCAGGCCTGCAGCATAGAAAGATCCTGTCTCAAAATGTCTGTCTGTCTATCTATCTATCTGTCTGTCTGTCTGTCCGTCCGTACGTCCTTCCGTCCGTCTGCCCGCCAGTCTGTCTATCTATCATCTATCTATCTATCTATCTATCTATCTATCTATCTATCTATCTATCTATCATCTATAAATCTATCTATCATCTATAAATATAACTAACATAAGAGTTAGCCTGAATCTCTTATCTCAAATGGCAACATATGTGAAAACTGCCCACCTAGTTAAGCCAGGCAGGGGTAGCAGGTGCTGCTGTCCTCAGTGAGCCAGGTTGTCTTTATGAGAGTCTTGATCAGCCTGTAGCAACCTGCCCTTGAAGCAGTAGTTTAACAACCTTTGCCCAAGCACTCTCTGGCTCTTTGCACATCTTTAATAGTTTCCTTGACAGACTATGAAGAACTGCCAGCTGACAGTTCTATTTCATTTTTGTCAGTGGCTGGTGCTCCCTTTCTCTCTCCGGCATTTTCTCAAGGGCATGATTCTATAAGTCAACGTGGCAATGTTCACGGTGGGGATTGCTCTTTCAACCACTGTACTGATGTAGCAAGAGCAAGTCACAGACATGTCAAGATTTCAGGCCTTCAGAAAAGTAATCAAGGAGTATTTTATAAACTCTAATGTCCTTTCCATTGGAAGCAAATTGAAACTGGGGATTGGGATCTGATATTAAGGGTTTACTTTAAAACACTGCTGACAGAGGCATAAAAAACCCCTTTTGATTAATATACTGTAGGATTTTGTTCTCTTGGAAAATAAAGCACAAATGGTGTGCTTTTGTTAACCAAGTTTTAAATAAAACATTTGTCATTATTTTACACTGTATATATCTAATTGCACAATTATTTCATTATATGGTGCTAAAATATGATTTCGAACTCCTCCTGCATATTCTATGTTTTAAGTAAATAATCACTTAAGTTAAACATTATTTATTAAATTACATGACTCCACTGAACATAATTGAGATGTCAAGACTTTTTAAATTAGTTCGGCATAATGAAATAATTGAAGAATTAATAATAAATTATTCCCTTTGTAAGTTAGAATAAATAAAAACAATTGCTAGGATTTTCTCTAAGAATGCGGGACTCTACCTCTCATATAATTATGCTGATGAATATCACATGTTTCTTCAGCAAAAGCATAAAATGAACTGACTTTTCCTTCTGTTGAAAGTCAAGTGAGCTCTTACACACTGCATGGATATATAGGGTTCTTTACATATTTTTCTTTTGATTATCTCAGTGTGGAAAGGGAGTGTAGCTTAATTTTAAACTTAAGTATGCTGGTGTACTGAACATGACATCTTTATTATGGTCCTTAACATTCACATGTTATAAAATCACAGCCTTTACACTAGATATAGGCAAGTATGGTTAAAATCCAAGAAGTACCAACATTGGTTTCAAGATCAAGAAACTATGACAATGAGGGATGGAGAGATGGCTCCTCAGTTAAAGTATTTTGCTATTTATAGTTAAATGTGAAAACCAGAGTTTCTATTTCAAAGGCCCACTAAATACCAGGCAAGTGTGGTAGCCAATGCACAGGAAATAGACAGAGGAAGCATGCTACCTAAAATGACTAATTAGGTGAGCTCTGGGTGTAGAAGGACAACCTACCTCAGTAAATAAAATGGAGAATGATCAAGTAAGTTATTTATCATCAACCTCTCATCATTACATGTACACATACATACATGAGAACTCACATATACACATGAATGCACATACACATGCAAAAAGGAACAAAGATGCTCTACTATTACATTTATTGTAAGACATCAGGCACCATGAATGGCATGGTGGTACAGATTCATACTTTACCTCTAGGAGCTTGTTTGGCTCATTAATACACACAGCTGATCATACTATCCACTGAAAAGTAGATAAGACACATCAATATGGACTTATGTGAAGAGAGGAGTCCCTGAGTCTAAAGACAAAGATGGGACATGAACAGAAGAAGAGCAAAGGATTCAAGCTTACACCTGAGAGAGATATGCCACTGATGGTAACAATAACTGACATTTATTGAGTTCTTGGGTGACCACATATTCCTTGAAGTTCATTTTCTTCTCTGTAGGATATGGATGTAAAGATACTAATGGATATGGATGTTGGGGATAAAAGAAATAGTGTAAATAAAGGACCTGAAGGAGACTGATATCAGGCTCCGGTCAGCAAACACTTCTTGGCATCCACAATAGTGTCTGCATTTGGTGACTGTATATGGGATGGATCCCCAGGTGGGGCAGTGTCTGAATGGCCTTTCCTTCAGTCTCTACTCTACATTTGGTCTCCAATTTTGTTTCCCCTTCTAAGAAGGACCAAAGCGTCCACACTTTCATCTTCCTTTTTCTTGAGCTTCATTTGGTTTGTGAATTGTATTTTGGGTAGTCCGAGCTTCTGGGATAATATCCACTTACCAGTAAATGCATACCATGTATGTTCTTTTGTGACTGTGTTACCTCACACTCAGGATGATATTTTCTAGTTCCATCCATTTGAATAAGAATTTCATGAAGTCATTGTTTTGAATAGCTGAGTATACTCCATTGTGCAAATTTACCACATCTTCTGT
Organism: Mastomys coucha; assembly: GCF_008632895.1. Classification (NCBI taxonomy): domain Eukaryota; kingdom Metazoa; phylum Chordata; class Mammalia; order Rodentia; family Muridae; genus Mastomys; species Mastomys coucha. The sequence goes on from NW_022196897.1 coordinate 100,111,674, forward strand.
ATCCATTCCTCTGGTGAAGGACATGTGGGTTCTTTCCAGCGTCTTGCTATTATAAATAAGGCTGCTGTGAACATAGAGAAGCATGTGTTCTTGTTATATTGTGGAGCATCTTCTAGGGATATGCCCAGGAGTGGTATAGCTGTGTCCTCAGGTTCTACTATGTCCAATTTTCTAATATATATTAGATACTTTCTTTATTTACATTTCAAATGTTATCCCCTTTTCTGGTTTTCCCTCTGAAAATCTCTATCCCATCCACCTTTCTCCTCTATGAGGGTGTCCCCCTGCAATCCACCTACTCCTGGTTCCCCATCCTGGCATTCCTCTACACCAGGGCATCAAGCCTTCACAAGACCAAGAACCTTTCCTCCCATTTATGTCTAACAAAGCCATCCTCTGCTACATATGTGGCTTGAGCCCTGCGTCGCTTCATGTGTACTGTTTGGTTGGTGATTTAGTCCCTGGGAGCTCTGGATTGCCAGTCTGATTTCCAGAATGGTTGTACCAGCTTGCAATCCCACCAACAATGAAAGAGTGTTCCTCTTTCTCCACTTCCTCGCCAGCATCTGCTGTCACCTGAGTTTTTGATCTTAGCCATTCTGACTGGTGTGAGGTGGAGTC
>NW_022196897.1:100112522-100112835 GCF_008632895.1 Mastomys coucha
CTTTGTTTAGCTCTGTACCCCATTTTTAATAGGGTTATTAGGTTCTCTGGAGTCTAACTTCTTGAGTTTTTTGTATATATTGTATATTAGCCCTCTATCAGATGTAGGATTGGTAAAGATATTTTCCCAACCTGTTGGTTGCCATTTTGTCCTATTGACAGTATCATTTCCCTTACAGAAGCTTTACAATTTTATGAGGTCCCATTTGTCTATTTTTGAATTTAGAGCATAAGCCATTGGTGTTCCATTCAAGAAAATGTGTCTGAGCTTCTTCCCAACTTTCTCTTCTCTTAGTTTCAGCAAAGTGGCTGAA
>NW_022196897.1:100112845-100112995 GCF_008632895.1 Mastomys coucha
AAAACAAAAACAAAAAAAAACCCTCAATTAGTCGGGTACTGTCAGAGCCTCTCAGGAGACAGCTATATGCGGCAGGCTTGTGCTTCCTTCAGTCTCTGCTCCATAGTTAGTCTCTGAAACTCTTTCCGTGGGTATTTTGTTCCCCCTTTT
>NW_022196897.1:100113662-100139674 GCF_008632895.1 Mastomys coucha
ACTTCTTGAGTTCTTTGTATACATTGGATATTAGCCCTCTATCAGATATAGGATTAGTAAAGATCTTTCTCTGACAATACCTGATTAATACAGAAGTAGAGGCTCACAACCATCCATTGAACTGAGTACAGTGTCCACAATGAAGGAGTCAGAGAAAGGACCAAAGGAGCTGAAGGGTTTGCAGCCCCTTAGGACAAACAACAATATGAACTAACTAGTACCCTAGAGCTCCCAGGGACTCAACCCCCAACCCAGGAGTATACACGGTGGGACTGATTGTTCTGGCAGCATGTGTATAGTAGAGGATTGCAAAGTTGATCATCAATGGGAGAAGAGGCCCTTGGCCTTGTGAAGGTTCTGTGACCCAGTGTAGGGGAATGCAAGGGCCAATAAGTGGGAGAGGGTGGGGTGGCAAGCAGGGGGAGGGGGAAGGCAACAGGGGTTTGTTCTTGTTGTTTTGTTTTGGTTTTTTTTTTTTTTTTTGGAGGGGAAACTGGGAAAGGAGAAATCATATGACATGTAAATAAATAAAATATCTAATAAAAAAATAAAATAAACTCAAACAAATCAGTAGCTTTCCTCTACTCAAAAGATAAAGAGTTTGAGAAAGAAATTAAGGAAACAAAACCTTCACAATAGTCACAAATAGTATAAAATATCCTGGTGTGACTCTAACCAAGCAACTGAAAGATCTGTATGACAAGAATTTCAAGCTTCAGAAGAAAGAAATCAAAGAAGATCTCAGAAGATGGAAAGATCTCCCATACTCATGGCTTGGCAGACAGTAAGAATGGCCATCTTGCCAAAAGTAATCTACAGATTCAGTGCAATTCCCATCAAAATTCCAACCCAATTCTTCATAGAGTTAGAAAGAACAATTTGCAAATTCATTTGGAATTAAATAACCAAAAACTCAGGATAGCGAAAACTATTCTCAACAATAGAAGAACTTCTGGGGAAATTACCATCCCTGACCTCAAGCTGTATTACAGAGAAATAGTGATAAAAACTGTTTAGTACTGGCACAGAGACAGACAGCTAGATCAGTGGAAATGAACCCATACACCTATGGTCACTTGACCTTTGACAAAGAAGCTAAAACCATCCAGTGGAAAAAAAGACAGCATTTTCAACAAAGGTTCAACTTGTGGTCAGCATGTAGAAGGAAACACTTCAATCATTCTTATCTCCTTATACAAAGCTCAAGTCCAAGTGGATCAAGACCATATTCTTTTTTAAAGCCTTCTTTATTAAATAATTTGTAGTGATTTCTTTTAAATACACAACTAAGATCATGTTGGCATAAGACCTATTTGTTCCTGATGTACAAACATTTAATATATTGTCAGATTTAAGTTTCCTCAGTGTTCTTACATGCCATTGTGTCTATTCACCTGTGGAATATTGGTCTCTCTCTCTCTCTCTCTCTCTCTCTCTCTCTCTCTCTCTCTCTCTCTCTCTCTCTCTCTCTCTCTCCTTTTGATAAGTTATGGCTACTTTGGTATCGGGTTCTTTCTGACCTCACAGAATATGATGGGCCCATTTCCTCATTTTGGCCAGACTTTTTGGAGACTTGGTACCATTTTTTCCATAAACATTTGTTAGACTCCTCAAGTGACACAATCTAGGCTTTGGAAGTTATTTATGGGGAGGTTTTATGTTTTGAATTCTGTTTATTTAAATGTAGAGGATTCTTTTTTCTTGTGTAAGCTTTAGGACTTTGTGTTTTTTATCAAATTTATAGTGTTTTGTTATCACTGTCATGTTCTTAGCAGCTATCTATATGACCCACCTAACATTCCATCCTGTGGTATTAAGTTTTCTCTGGAGGTTTCTTCATTAATTTTACTATAGGCTCTTTAATTATATTGTTTCTTTAAAGACTCAGTATATTATTTCCCTTATTTTCTTCCTATTTTATTTATGTCACTCTTATTTCTTTCTCTTGACTTCAACATCAGCTTGTTCTTCGATTTCCAGTGTCCTATAATGTAAGTTCAGATTCATCATATCATTTTGATTATAAATGAATTTATCCTGTGCATTTCCCCAAAGCTCTGTTTGGCAGCATTCCACAATTTAGTATCTTGTCTTTTCATGTTCCATCTAATTCAAAATAATTGATGATTTCCATTGTGAATTTTTTGTTTTTGCTTGACTTATATATATGTATACACACACACACACGTATATATATGCTATTTTACACAATTTCCAAATGTCTGAATATTTGCCAGCTATCTAGATTTCAAGTACTGATCCCAGTTATGATAGTCATAGCATGCACATTATACAATTTCAAGTCTTTTATATTTATTGAGATTATTTTAGTTTCAAGCATGGTTATGTCTTTGTGAGTGTATAATGTTTATTTTTCAAAAAAAGTATGCATTTTGTCCTTTGGAGCTGGAGTATTCCACAGTGTCAAAAAGGATGAGTTGGTATGTCGGGTTCTCGAGTATTGATCTTGACTCTGATCTATGTATTCACTCAATTACTGAGCAGGAGATTTTGAAATATTCAGTTGCTTGTGACTTTAGTAACTTCTCTTTCAGTTCTACAAGCTTTTGCACTCTGTTTTTATTAGAAAAAGACACACAACTAGGATTGTTATGTTTCATTCACACATTGACTTTCTGCCTTGTGACAAATCTTTCTGTATTCATGTAATAATTGTGAATTAGCTATTATTTTGTCTAATATTTATGTAGTACATTTTAATATTTTTTAGATTTAACATGATCAGTCTTTCTTCATTTTTTTCTACTTTTAACCTCTCTGCACTCCATATTAAAAAAGTGACTCTTACAGACAACACAGAACATCAGCTGACATTTATAATCTCTAAATGCCATGTTTAAAACATTGTCAGTTAGTACAATTATTGCATAATGGATACATTTAATGGCCCTACTTTGCTACCTGTTATACACTTTTAAAATGGATTTATTTATTTTTTGTATATGTGTGAGTGCCTGCATGCATATACGTACAACATACGTATGCAGTGCCTGTAAGGCCAGCAGAGCATGTCTGGTTCCCTGGAATTACAGTTACATGTAAATATTAGCCGCTTAATGTGAGCTCTTGGAAACAAATCTAGCTCTTCTGCAAGAGCAGTATGTGCTCCTTTTGATGGACTCATTTCTTCAGCCCATTGTTTTATCTTTTAAATGTCTCTCCCTTCTTTTTCTTGTATGTGGCATGTTCTGGGGATTAAGCACAGGACCCGAAGCTGCTAGGCATTTACTCTACCACTGAACTACATCCCCAGCACTCTGTCTTCTTTGAATTTATTTTCTCCTTTCCAAGTTTTGGAATTTCTTTTGCTGAAACTCCCATAGTAACAAAGCCAGAGTTCTTAAGTTTATTATATCAACATTCATAATTTTGCATGTATTTATAGTATTTTCTCATTCTGGAATACAGTATTTCCCAATGTCCATACACACATAACTTACCTTCTGGGAGTGTTCCTCAGTCACTATTCTTCTCCTGTTTCACGTTTTATCATTCTTGCTAATCCTCACTCAATCCCTCTTACTCTGCCTAGTTTAAGAAACACTATACTCAATATTTAGGTGTTATATTTATTGTTCAAGTTTTTTTTCTCTCCTTCATGAAGAAGACCTGCAGGAGATCAGTTATTTTGGCAATTTCTTCAATGTTATAACTCTAATACCTGGAATGATATATTGAAGATAATTGACAAATGTTTTGAACTCATTAGCAGATGGAAAACACAGGAGGAAAATTTCTGTTTGCAGTAGTTAAAATGAAGTATAACCTAGCCCTTCTGCAACATTTGCAAAAAAAAAAAAAACTGAGATGGGATTTTATATGAATTCTATTCTCACATCCTAATTTAGTATTGTTTAGGCTATTTAGTAAAATATAAATAGAGTCATTCTATGAAACAATATATGTAAAAATGAAAATTAATGACAAGAGCATAATAAATAGGAAGGTGCACATTTCATATGATCTGAGAACACTTAAAGTGTGTATGTGTGCATATACGTCTTTCTTCCCTTTCTGTTACATAACTAAGTACAAAATTCCATCATACAAAATTTGATCTTAAACTTCATGGGAACTTAAGGCTTTCATTAAAATGTGACTATTCATGAAGGGGAGATATATGTTGTAGTAGTGTTGCCTAGATTTATAATTAGAGGAGTGCTTATTGACATTTTCAAAGCAAGTATTTTAGAAATGAGAGTTGTATGTCGAAACATAGCTTACTTGTGAGTCAGTTTACCAGCCTCGTATTTCTGGTGATGTCACTTCTTATTCAGTCAGAGTAGCTATTGGGCATTTAGTAGTTCATGTGTCTTTTGATTAAGAGGGGAATTCAGAGTGAGTTCTGGTGAGCAGATACACATTTTGAATATGGAGATAAAAAAATGGGGTACAGAGCTAAACAAAGAATTCTCAACTGAGGAATACTGAATGGCTGAAAAGCACCTAAAGAAATGTTCAACATCTTTAGTCATCAGCGAAACGCAAATCAAAACAACCCTGAGATTCCACCAGTCAGAATGGCTAGGATAAAAAACTCAGATAACAATAGATGCTGGTGAGGTTGTAGAGAAAGAGGAACATTCCTTCATTGCTGGTGGGATTGCAAGCTGTTACAACCACTATGGAAATCAGTTTGGCTGTGGAGCATGTGTCCTTATTACATGTTGGAGCATCTTCTGGATATATGCCCCAAAATGGTATAGCTGGGTCCTCTGTTAGTACTTTCATGCTCAAGAGCTACAAATGAATTCTTACATCATGACCCACATTTTCTGTTTTAAGAATAAGGACCAGCTTCACTGGCATGACACTGAAGCTATGGGCTGACACAATCTCATTAAATTTTTTCCTATGTTTTGTCCCTTGTGAGTAGGAGCAACATGTAATAAGGACACATGCTCCACTATGTTCATGGCAGCCTTATTTATAATAGCCAGAACCTGGAAGCAACCCAGATGTCTCTCAGCAGAGGAATGGATATAGAAAATGTGGTACATTTACACAGTGGAGTACTACTCAGCTATTAAAAACAATAAATTTATGTAATTCTTAGGGAAATGGATGGATCTGGAAGATATCATCCTGAGTGAGGTATTCCTATCACAAAAGAACATACATGGTATGCACTCACTGATAAGCTCAGAATATCCAATATAAAATACACAAACCACAAGAAACTCAAGAAAAAGGAAGACCAAAGTGTGGATACTTCGTTCCTTCTTTAAAGGGGGAACACAATACCCATGGAAGGAGTTGCAGAAACAAAGTGTGGAGCAGAGACTGAAGGAAAGAATCCAGATACTACCCTACCTGGGAATCCTTCACATATTCAATAATCAAATCTAGACACTATTGTGAATGCCAGGAAGTGCTAGCTGACAGGAGCCTGATATAGCTGTCTCCTTAAGAGGCTGTGCCAGTGCCAGACTAATATAGAAGTAGAGGCTCACAGCCATCCATTGGACTGAGCACAGGGTCCCCAATGAAGGAACTAGAGAAAGGACCCAAGGAACTGAAGGTTTTGCAGCCCCATAGGATGAACAACAATATGAACTAACTAGTACCCTCAGAGCTCCCAGGGACTAAACCACCAACCAAAGAGTACATATTGTGGGTCTCATGGCTCTAGTTGCATATGTAGCAGAGGATGGCCTAGTTGGTCATCAATGGGAGGAGAGACCCTTGGTCCTGTGAAGGTTGTATGCCAGGGCCAGGAAGCAGGAGAGGGTGGGTTGATGAGCATGGGGAAGGGGCAGCGAATAGAGGTATTTTTTTGAAGGGGAAAGCGAAAAAGGGGATATCATTTGAAATGTAAATAAAGAAAATATCTAATAAAAAAGATAAATATTTTTCTATCCTAGTACTTTATGCTTAATAATCCATGTATCACTTTAATAGCTTAATTGATTTAAGTATGTGTAAATGGACAATGGAGTGTTAGTGACTAACTCATGAAATTTGCTTCTTTAGACTAAAAATGAAGTGGACTTGAGAACAATGTCAGAAACAAAGACATTTGAGTTCTTACATGCAATGAAATCTCTCAATCTAGGATCCCCATCCTAGATTGCTTCCCTATTTCTAAAATTAAAATTACAAGTTTTGTAGTCTAGTATTTTCCAGTATTATTTATCTAAAAACAAGCAAACAAACAAAAAGCCCATACACAGGCAGAAGAAGGCTTTGTGATCTCAAGGCTGATAGTCTTAATAGTATAAGTGGTTCCATTAGGGTTGGAAAACTTGAATAGTCTTTTAGTTTTACAAAATGAACTAAAAATAAAGTCCTTCTACTCCAAACTCCACATGGATTTATGGAGTGCAAATCAATTATTTATGAATTGTAAATTAATATCCCAGTGACAACATCTTCAACAACTTAGAATCTTTCAAACTGATATAAATGAAAGATGAGAAAAAGATTAAAAGCTAAGGCATGAGAATAATATTTTGAAAAGTAGATACTTCAATCTCTAATGTTATGAACTAGTCTATTATTTTCATGAAAGCTTCTTATTTCTTTTTATGTTTTTCAATAGACTCTTAGAGTCTTATTGCTCTGACAAGGTTGATTATACCCAGAATCTTTACATATTTTCATACTCCCCATTCACCTGTAATGATCTTGTGAGGGTGACACAGGAAGCCCTTTGCCTGGGGTAACATCACTCTGACTATGGGACTTTATGTACAAGAGGCAAAGCAGCTCACTCTGCCTTTGCTGAGACAAACTTCCTTAGAATATATTTTCTACCACATATTTGTCCTTGCCTTAATTTTTATAGTTGACTTACAGCAAATGAGAGACTGATAATCTAGCCAATCCATGACATAGTTACTCTTATTTGGTCCCGAATTCCTCATGTTAATCACAGGTTCTATTTCAATAATTAATAACTTTCTTTGGCCATTGAGACTCCTGGTAATGGTATTTGTCATGTAGATTATAATAACTGTTGACATGTATGAAGTATGTCTCTACAGATAAGGGACTATTCCACTTCTATTTAAAAATAAAATCAACTTTTAATTCTAGAATTTTAGATATAAGAAAGATTATGTAGTATGTAGTACATATTTTCTCTAAATCAAGCACCCAATTTAAAATATTAATTAATTTTAAGCACACTGTTATGGTTCATTTCATCCATGTACATTAACTAATATAGTCCATCTCTCACCAGTGGTTCTTAAGCTTCATAATTCTGCAACACTTTAGTAGAGTTTTTCATATTCTGGTTATTCCCAACCATAAAGTTATTTTGTTGCTACCTCATAACTGTAATTTTGCTACTGTTATGAATTGTAATGTAAATATCTGATATATAAGATGTGTATATGTAGCCCCAAGGGACCATGACCCACAAGTTGAGAAGCACTGTCGTATATATGAGCCAATATTCATATGTGGTCAACTGAAACCCATAACTTCCTGAGTTTCCCTTACCTTTGAACTGGTCCTGCAGAGGGAGCTGAGAAAACCCTGAGTCTGTGGAGTGAATAGCTTTTGATGTAGGTACAGTCTTATTAATGACTTTAAATCATTGGGCTCAGAGTAATGGCAAAGTCTTCCAAGGGAACTGAGGGTGAGTTTTGATAGTTTGTGCTGAAATTTTTCACCAGGCTTCCCCTCTTTATATATTTATGGCCTGAAGATTGATTCCCTGCAGAGACTCCTCCTACAGAAATTAGCTGTGTACCATAAACTCTGCCTCCCTATTTATCTGTATGTAATAATCCACCTTCCTTGGCCAGCTGTATGGAATAACTCCACATCTCTTTTTAACTCTACTTAATAAACACACTGAGATTCTGGGGTCCTGAGACTTCTCCAATGGAGACTCCAGACTATCTGATCTCATCATTCTGTCAGTGTAACCCTTTGTCTGACATTTCTTCATTTCTTCCCCATCACAGTTACATCCAAATCATGGAACCATGCAAGACATGACACCATGTCCCCTTTCTCTTACAGTGTTTTATTATGAATTCCACAGTAGATTTAGTCTTGCTCTTGGTTGTTAGCTTCTTGGGCTTTTCTGACTTCTTGATCATGACAAGTTTTAAGAATTACGGATGAATATTGTTGAATACATACATCTACTGGCATTTTCTTGAGATTTTTCTTATGCATTGACTAAATTATAAGTTGGGTGAGGAAGATAAGAGATGTAAAGTGCCATTCTTACTATATCAGATCAGGATTCGTGTTACAAAAATGACATCATTTTGAGCTTAAACGTGACCACCTGACTGAGATAGTGTATGCCATGTCTTCCAACTGTGAAATTACTATTTCTTTTTCCTTTTAGAGTGGCACCAAATGCAGTCAAGTTGAAGTAATAGTAAGTTATATTCTATCTGCTTGAGGGTATACTATCTACATAAATTATTTAGAATTCCCCTAGGTGGAAGTCTCATCTATTTTCTCAAATTTCTTTGTTCAATTATTTATTCAGATAAGTAGGGATCATGGGTATTTGTTTAATCAAATTCTATTTTATTTATTTTGTTATTTCTTTTATTCTAGCTCTAGGCATTGGAAGCAGCTCATTAGTTGTCACTCATGTCCTTGTAAAGTACCTGTGTGTGTGTATGTGTGTGTGTGTATGTGTGTGTGTGTGTGCACATGTATGTGTGCATGTGTGTGTATGTGTGAGTGTGTGTGTATGTGTGTGTGTGCTTATAGTATTTCCTTGGTTTTGGTGCTCTCTTCTCATTTTTTAAATTTTTTTTCTAATCTAAAACTCATCATTCATTTAGGTGTATATATGTTCACTGCTGCTGTAGTTCACTATTATTATCTTTTAAGTTACTAAGCAAAGAAATATTGTAAACTGAACTATATGAATTAAAGTATTTTATAGTTAGCCATAAAAATCTTCATGAATATTGATATTAATTAAATTGGCATCTCATTCACCCATCATATCAAAAATTATTCTAGCCTCAAACTCTTGATTATTAATAACTTCTGCAATGAGAAAGCTGTCTCTGAGCATCTTCCATGTACACACTTCATGGTTCATTTCAATACACATGCATGGTGGAAACAGAATTGTGATTCCAACCTCAGTTTCCCATGGTGGACAATGTCATAAGTGAGACTACAGTGCTTATTTCCAATTTCTGATGTCTTTAATCTTTCAAATTCTACTCATTTCTGAAGTTGTATAAGTAATCTCCTCTAACCAATTACTCAAGTGAGGTCACATCATATATTATATTCCTTTTTTTGAATCTCCTTAAATGTTTTTTAAAAACATACATACCAAGCTTTATTCTGTGGGTTTTGAAAAATACATTTCAATATTCTATAAAATAGCTTAGTATGAAAGAAATGCCTAGTATCTCTTGTGATGCAGTTGATCTGTTTCCTATTATTTTACATTTCACAATTAATTTTGAATAATTATCTAGGTGTGGTTACTTTTAACTGTAATTCCACATTAATCAGGCTAAGGGATGATATGAGGCCAACTTGGAATCAGTAGTAAATTCTGGTTCAGCCTTGGTCCTATAAGAATTTCATAGCACAAGCCTTAGAAGGTATAGACAGGAGATCCTTGAGGAAATCTGACTAGTGAGACTAACTATGTAGATAAACTCTGTGTTTCATTGGAAGGTTCTGTTTTGAAGAATAAGATATAATACTCTGAACATCAACTTTAGCCTTCCACATGCTTGTGAACTCTCACACATGTATACCTAGATAATACACACACACACGCACGCACACACACGCACACACACAACATACATGTATAAACACACATGAAATGAAAAAGAAACAAAACAATGAATAAATCAATCAAACAAATAACAGCCATAACTAGGTCTTAAAATTGTATCATTTTTCAAACTAGTATTTTTAGGAGAAATATGAGTTTAAGTAATCTGGTCTTTTGTGACTTGGTAGTTAACTCATTATTTTTCAGAAAAGTTATTTTGTATGGATAGGCCATAGTTTGACTAATTCCTGAAAGAAATTTGTGTTGCTTTCTGTTTCTGATTATGAATAAGGCATCTGTAAACATTCATGGATCTACAACTTTTAAATCAGTCAGATAACTATATAACAGTTGTTAGATTACAGATTATCTATGCTAACTTTATAAACATGGGCCCATTTATCTTCCAAATTACCTGTAGCTTTTGTGTTCATATTTTCTGTAAGTTTTCTTTTAAATCTTATGTGTTTTTTTGGGGGGCAATAGAAATCAAGCATTTATATTAATCTGCAATCATGCATATTAAGCTGACTTCCATTTGGATAGTATGTTTTCTATCATGTTCTAGTTTCCTTCTCTTCTTGACTTTAGACTTCCCTAAATTCCTCTTCAGACAGTCTGCCACATACAACTCCTTCACTATATGTGCTACTTTATTTCTGTTGTAATAAAATATCCTAACAGAAAGCAGTTTAGGAAAGAAACTTTTTATTCATTATAGAACTCCAGGTTAACATCCAACATTGTCATGAGGTAACAGTGACAGGAGTTTGAGGCTTCGAGTTACATCCAAAGATAAGAAAGATCAAGAAAAATAATTAATACCTGTTTACCTGATTGTTTGTGTTCAGATTGATCACCACATATACAAAGTTTTAGATCCCTGCCTATGGAATAGTTTTTTCACAGGGCCTAGATCTTGCCATACCAATTAATCTTAAGACAATCCTCCATAGAAATACCCTCAGTACAATCCAATGAAAACAATCTCTCAATAAATCTCTCTTTCTAAATGAATCTAGGAGGTGTCAAATTGACAAAACTCTCATACTAAAATAAAATTTTTTTGCACACCAAATTAGTGTGGCTATCAACTACAGGGGAAAGTGTCATTTTATAATCTTGTAATTAAAACCTAATCTTTTATTTAGGCTCTGTCTGGATAGTAATCTTAAATGCTTAAAGAATGCTTCCATTATTGAATTTTCTTCTGTTTTTATCCTATAATGTTCCTTAGCTGTAGTAATATTTTTGTTCTATTCCACTGAAAACTACATTCTATATGTTTTGTATTCCTCATACTACATATGACAAAAGGCACTTGGGGTGAAACTATGCAGAATGTGGTATCTGGCCATCTGAAAAAAGATTTAGTCAGGCTTCTCTCATACAAGGAAGGCTTAGATTTATTGCATAGTGATTAAGCTTTCCTCCAACTCTTGAGAAAATCAGAGCCATATGCTTATGAATCTTTATCTGATGTGTAAAATAAATTTCATTTTTATTTCCCCAGATTAAGTGATAAGATAAGAGCTGTGGGCTGAGCCCAGAAAATTTTCTTCTCTCTTCTATGTCTAGGCCTAGACCTTGAAGCTTCTATCCTCTGTACAATTTATTCTGTCAAGCTGACTGATTCAAACTGGCTTCTCTCAGGTTCAGACTGAATTGCTCTGCTTGGCCTCAAAGTAATTGGCAATCTGCTCTAATCTTCTTATTCTTTCTCATTCTCTGACTTGTTTTGTCTTTCCCTTAATCTAACTTGTTTTCTTTGAAACTTGTCTCTGTAAGACTGTCCTAATCAAACTGCCACCCCACCTCTCTCCATACTCCTGTTTTTTTAGTTGCCTCTCTTTCCTGTCTGTTTTCATGATAGTTGTGAAAATTGGGCATATCTTATCTCTGACTCGTTCTGTCGAATCTTTCTCTGTTTTGTCACTTTGTCTGCTCTTCAGTTAGATGTCACTTTCAAACATAGTTGCTTCCTTCTACAAAGTAACCTTACCTACATTATTTTGGATTAAAAATGTGAACTAAGAGCCTATCTGTATTCTCTCCTGATGGATTAAACATGTCTTATTCCAGTCAAATCACACAGACCTACAAGTTCCTTTAAATGTTACTGGGTTAAAATTCTTCTATACTGAGCTATAGAGATAGCTCAGAGATTATGGGCACTAGCTGTTTTATGAGAGGTCCTGAGTTCAATTCCCAGAAACCACATGGTAGCTCATGACCATCTATAATGAAATCATGGTATCCTCTTCTGCAGCCATACACCAGGCAGAATACTATACATAATAAATAAATCTTTAAAAGAAACTCTTCTACACTGATGGTCACATTTATATTCCTAGAAATACTACTCAGGACAGTGTGCGTTCCTCTCTAAAATTGTAGCTATCAGAAGTTTGTCACATCCATGCTAGTTAATACTCACTCTTCAACAATTCATCAAAATTGTGATAGGGAACATATCTGTCATATAACTACCATAGAGCTCCCAAAGCTTTTGCTTTAAATCTTTTGAGCTTTTTTTTTTTTATGTAAAACTTGGAAGAACAATTTGCAAGGGTTTTTCATAATAGAGGTGGATCTTAAAATCTTACATATTCTTATAGCCAGGGCTTGTATAGGTTCTTTCCACAAATTGTTTGGTTTATTTTTCCTAATATGCCATTTAAGTACTTATTTTCATTGTCTCAATTTAGTATGAGAAAAAAGATTGACATATTAAATCTTAATTTTTCAAGTTAAATAAAAACTAAAATGAAAGTGCATAAAATGATATTTAGGAAACAAAAGTATTTTTGTAGGAAATTTTTGAGTTTAAAGGCATTGTTGCTATCTGGAAGGAGCAAGACTTATTTGCTTATCATGCTTTCATTGATAGTTTGACTTAAGAGTCAGTTTTGAGTGTGTGGGGGTGGGGGAAATTCTTTCTTAGCAGATAAAGTTGTAATAGTATACCACTTTCCTTGATTCCTGTTAATAATATATTTATAAGTGACCAGTTTATGTTATATTTAAATGCTATGTTATTCTTTGTATATATACTTCAGGATTAGATTCCCAGAAATGATTGGAGTGATGTTCTTCTAGTAACTCCAAATAAAAAGCTGTTATAGATTGGACTCAATACAGATTAAACAATGGCAAATTCAATGGTAAGTAAACTTCAGAGTCTTTCTTGACAAATGGCATTGCCAATTGTTCTACATTTAAATATACTTTCTCTACTTTGTCAGTAGCAATACAAAAATATACACTCATGAAACAGAATCAAAACTGAAACAACTTTTTTCATTCATATCTGTAAATATACTACAGTTGAAAAATGGGTTGAAGAGGTGAAGTGATGTTCTTACAGATTCACTATGATGTATGAGATAAAGGAGAACCATTAAATTATATATCTTATTTATGGGAAAACAGAAGTGGGCCCTATGGATTGTCAACACTGAAATATAACTGAGCCTAGTAATGCACTGATGCTAATCACTCTCCTGTTTGTCTGAGCCTCAGCAGTAAGATAGTTTGCTCTGTAGTAGCTCAGTGGGTTATTTGTTTTCATGACATTTCAGGGACTGTTTTCATAATTAATGTTTAAATTATACTAACTAGTGCCTCACATACTCTTCAGAGAAGGCCTTTGTTCATGTGATACAGAACCCTGGTAGTATGCCAAACCTAGGACTGTTCACTTAATGTCAAAGCAATTTGAAGAGCCTGATGGGAAGCAAAGAAGTACTGGTTGCCATTGTGTTCATGTGACTGAAGAGGAGTGACTCATGGCAAACCTGTTGAAGGGGTTGCTGAGTAGTACACAGCTAACTCCTAGGTGAGCTAAAGATCCTATATCCACAATGGTTTTAGACACAGAGTGTAAATAGAGCTTGTAAGGTATGCATATAGTGCCAATGGTATGACCCACTCCTCAAAAACTTATCTAACAATTATGGTTACAAAGAAAGGTTGCAATGATTTCTAAAGTGCAGTTGTCTATAGCCTGAAATATTTCAAGTAAGATGCCAGAATTACATTGGGGTGATGATGTCAAATTTCAGAAACAAAAAACATATATTAGAGTGTATGTGGTTGCTTTACAAAAAAGTAGCATATTCAAGTATACAGCCAAAAAAAACTGACAAGTAATATATATTAGAATCATAAGATAATATTCTTCATTACTTTCATATAGTCACTCTTAGTATAAGATCTATACTGAGTATTGAGATAAAAGGTAAGTTTTTAATTATCACATCAATTTTCTGAAAAATTAGGCTTATATGTCCAGTTTGATAAGAGATTCAAGAGTTTTAACAAATTCTTCAAGTGTTTATTAGCCACAAAGTATAAAAGGAATAAAAACAATGACAGAGTGTCAGAAAATTATCTATACCTATTTACCTACCTATATCACTCTCTATCTATCTGTCTGTCTATCTATCTATCTATCTATCTATCTATCATTCTATCTATCTACATCACTTAAACTGAAGTATGCTTTAAATATTGCTTTAGACATAGGTAGATGCGGACGTGAGTCCCAGCCACATTGTTTCTCATGTCTTGGGCAAACTGTATTTCTTCTTTGTAAAGTAGACCTACTCAATGATAGCAGTTTAAATAATACTTTTCTAAATGAGATATGCAAATGCAATTGTATGCCTAACATATCATTGGATTTCAGTAAATATAATTCCAAGACAGGATTTAAGGGTTGATGTGTGGTCCACAGTTTGAAGTAATTGCATCTCGAGTGACATTTGCAGTGATCACTGAGATTGTACTAGGTACCTTCCTCATCAGAAGTTCAAGCTTTAGATGCAGCCAGATGAGATCTTATCAGAGGATAATGGAAATGTGCCTATTTTAAGTGATTCTTCACCATATACTTTTTTAAGTGTGAAATATAGGTATCTGTTGTTGGTAAAGTAGATTTATCGCTAATTAGCATAATTGGCTTTAAAATAACTTTTCCTTGTTGAAATAAATCACATTTGCATTATGTAGGACAGATAGAATATTTTATAATCACATACTATACTTCCCTAAATAGAAGTTAAGAATCCAACAGTTATAGGTTGTGCCTATACCCTATATATAATGCAGATGTTCAGGAGCATGTAATCTTTCTTCTTTTTTTACAATAAATTATTATTTATTATATATATATGCAAACTGTAGCTATCTTCAGACACCCCAGAAGAGAGCATCAGATCTCATTACAGATGGTTGTGAGCCACTATGTAGTTGCTTGGATTTGAACTCATGACCTCTGGAAGAAAAGCCAGTGCTCTTAACCTCTAAGCCATATCTCCAGCCTGAAATCCTGCCTCTAAGATATTTATCTATTATCCTATAGTGGATCCTACGCATAGTAGGCACACTAGATAAGTAAAGAATTAGAGGACCTATCAATTGCTCAACCTGCTCTGTGTTTGCTTGCCAACAAAAATAGTATAATACCGATCATCATGTTTATGCTCTAATTTGGCTAGGAAGTTTTTCTTACTGGAAGGTATTTGGCTGTAATTTTATACATGGTACTTATAATTTTCTATTAAGCCACCTATAATAGATATGGTTTGGGCTAGTTTTCAGTGAGAGTCATACTAAAGACCCCAGTCTTACGGAAGGAAAAGGAAAGGTAAACACAGGTCACAGGGCAGTGACAAGCAGGGAACACAAAGGTAATGAGATCCACAGAGGGGAAAGGTCACAGGGGAAAGGTCACAGATGAGGGCAGGGAGAGTTTGGAAAACTGATGGATGTGAAATGGCAGGGGGAAGAGGCAGGTCACCAGTCTGCAAGAGAACTTTGGTGATCTAAGTGAGCACATGCTGTATCCAGAGAAAGGGATACAACTCTTGTCTAGGTAAGATCCATCTTTGCCTATGGCTAGGTAAAGGTAAGTGTGATGAAGTAGAAGAAAGGAAGGACAGTAGTTGTAAGGAATATTCCCATTCTGTCTTCCATGTCACATCCTTTTAATTCCTTTCTGACTTTTTCAAACTCCCTAAGCACTTCATATCTTGTAGGTACAAACATATAATGGTAAAAGTAGCTAGACTGATCCTTTGCACAAATTAAGACAAATTCTTAGCAAAAGACTTAACAATATCACTTATAAACAAGCATGAGTCCAAGAGAAATAGAAGCAGTAGCACATACGAAAACTTGTATGTATATATTTACTGCAGCTTCATTTTTAACTGTGCAAAATACATGAGCTCAAACAACAATTAATTTCTGAGTATATCTATAATTTATGAATCATATATAATGGGATGCTGCCAAGAAAATAAAAACACATTATTGATAGTCTGAGATTATGTATGAATGTGTATACACACACACACACACATATACACACACACTCATATATATGCATATTGTTCCACGGGCATGAGAAGTAGAAGAATTCTAGGGGGGAATGACGGGGCACAGAGAAAGGCCATAACTAGAAGAGACTTCAAGCATAGGACAACTGGTGAAAAGGTAGTTTTAATTTACAGACTGTTCTGGAAGTTGTCCTAACATTCCATAAAGGTTGTCTACCCTATTTATGAAAGATGTCAACTTTGGGCATCCAAATGACATACAAATAGGGCATTTTATGTTTCTCTGGATACCACACTCTCAAGACTCGCAAGGTAAGCAATACTTCACTAGTTTCTTTCCATTTTTAAAAGTAACACGAGTTTCTCCTTACAAAACCACTGATGCAAAGGTCTTCGAAAATAGAAACTGCCATTTCAAATTTTAGCATAGGAATGGAATTTCCTTTGTGAACTCTAGCCTTGCTGCACACAAGACCAAAAAATAATATAAAAAGAAAGAGACTCTTTGGAGAATTTGTTAGTGAAACTCTTAAATTGTATGAATATTTGTATAACGCAGAAGTCTGCTGGGAGAAATACTATACTTGTGACCAAGAGCATATTCACATGACATTTGGAAGCTAAAATTTGTAAGTAGTGTAGTAATCAGTGGAAAGGTTTCCTGTTTAGTATTTAGTCACATGGTAATTGCTTGGCAGAAATTTCAAAGACAGACTATTGTTTTGTTTTAGTTAAAATATAGGGGATATAGGGGATTATATCAATATATATATACATATATACATATATATGTGTATATATATGTACAACAGAATTTATATATATATATATATATATATATATATATATATATATATATATGCAATGGAATTGGAAAAGTTCTTAACAATTTTGGTGAAATTTATTCATACCCTTGTTCTAATTTGTGTTTCTCTGGTGAAAATTATCTCCTCCATTTTTCCCTCCTCTACAAAGAGGTAGCACAAAATTGCCAATGACAATGTTTAGAAATTGTGCTAGAAATCTCTTCATGGAGTATTAAAGATATAATATTAATAAGCTTTACCATGCTTATCAGCAAAGACCCTTAACTTAGTTTAGAAGCAGGTGTATATGTAGAAACTTTGCTTAAAGGATCTCTAACATGGTACACTTACTGACACTGATATATTACCCACTTTAGCTAGGAATTTCTAGAGAAATAGAAGAAAGTTGTGATAATTAAAACTGATCATCAATGAGAGAGTCTGTAATCATCTGGGAGATTGGATTCCAAACACATCCATGCGGATTCCTTAGATTATGTTGATCTCTGGTTATGCCTGTGAGGGATCATCATGATGAAGTTCACTGGGATCAGAAGACCCATCCACTCTAAAAATAGAAAACAACATCCCCTAAACTGCATCCTATACTGCATAAAAATCAGAAAGCTAACAGAGCCCCAGCACCATTGTTCTTGGATTCTTGACTGAGTTAATGTTACCAGTTTCCACAAGTTCCTATCCCTAGGATATCCCACTATGATTGACTTGATTCTTGAACTATTCACCTTTTCTTCCTTAAGTTGCTTGTTTGGGAGATGGCTAGATTTTAGGGCCATTAATACAACTAACAAATGGAGAAAGAAGCTGTTTGTAACTAAATTCCTCACTCTACTTTATAAAGCTTTTAGAATCTGTTGACACTTTCATTCATTCAATTATTTTTTTTTTTGTTTTCGTTTTTTGTTGTTGTTGTTTTTTCAAGACAGGGTTTCTCTGTATAGCTCTGGCTGTCCTGGAACTCACTGTGTAGACCAGGCTGGCCTCGAACTCAGAAATCCACCTGCCTCTGCCTCTCAAGTGCTGGGATTAAAGGCCTGTGCCACCACCGTCCAGCCATTCAATTCTATTATTTTTCCATTTTTTATTAGATATTTTCTTTATTTACATTTCCAATATTATCCCCTTTCCTGGTTTCCCCTTCAAAATCCCCCTAGCCCCTTCCCCTCCCTCTGCTCACCAGCCCACCCACTCCTGCTTCCTGGCCCAGGTATTCCCCTACACTGGGGCATAGAGCCTTCAGAGGACCAAGGGCCTCTCCTCCCATTGATGCCCAACATGGCCATGCTCTGCTACATATGCAGCTGGAGCCATGATTCCTACCATGTATATTCTTTGGTTTTGCGCCAAGCACTGATCTAGATCTCAGAGATGCACCAGTATACATCAACCTGTACTTTGTGAAAGGAGAGAAAAATATCAATAAAACATTAGAATGGTTTAATATTGGTGATGAGTGTAAAGAAAATTATTCAAAACTTGGTTCCTGAATGTAAAGAGATGGAGGGAGGGGAGGCTGCTGAGGTTCAACATTAGCCAAGCACTCCTGGGTGAACTTGAAAAGAGGCCTTTTGATCTAATCTGAGAAGGACAGCAGGAAGAAATAGGAAGCATAAAGCCACAGTCTGAGTTTGAACCTGGAATGCCTTAAACTTCAAAGAGACAGTATGATTAAACTAGATGAATGAGCAAGAGGGTTGTGGGTGAGGGTGTCTAAACAATGGGGCAGCATACATGGATACTTCTATTATTTTTACGAGCTTTTCAAAATGCAGGCATTATATGAAAGATACTGACAGCTGATATTTGGAATTCAATTTCTCTATCCTACTTGTGACTGACTATTCTATGTATTAAGCTGATACCTGATTCATGACTTCAGTAGTCACTCAAACAGAAATAGCCACTGTGACCAATAAGACCACCATAAATTTTTCCCAGTATGATCTAATTAAATATTTGGTTCATAATCATGAAGTGTTTTAACTGATTTATTATTTTCCATGATGAAACTAATACAAGGGAATCATACTACCCATATTACAGATGTAATAGAAATTAGCAGTCTGCCATTTATCTCAAAATTTTCTTACATTTTCTTAAAAAAATTAGATGTTGAAGAACACAGTATAGAACTCCCATTCCTGTTTTCAACCATGCTCCTGAGGTAATTATTTTTCTCAATTATGTGTATACTTAGCCACACATATTGTGAAAAAAGTATTCAAATAATCATATCTACAACCAATTCATTATATTTCACTGTGTATTTAAAGTTTACATCATGCCATACTTCATATCTTACTTTTTTTATTAGATATTTTCTTTATTTACATGTAAATTTCTCCCTTCCCAGTTTCCCTTCTAAAAAACAAAGAAACAAACGAAAACAACAAAAACAAACCCCAGCTGCCTCCCCACTCCCCATGCCTACCACCCCACCCTCTCCTGCTTATAGGCCCTGGCATTCCCCCACACTGGGGCACAGAACCTTCACAGGGCGGATGTCCTCTCCTCCCATTGATGATCGAATTTGCAATCCTCCACTATACACATGCTGCCAGAGCAATCAGTCCCACTGTGTGTACTCCTTGGTTGGTGGTTGAGACTCTGGGAGCTCTGAGGGTACTAGTTAGTTCATATTGTTGTTCGTCCTAAGGGGCTGCAAACCCCTCAGCTCCATTGATCCTTTCTCTAACTCCTTCACTGAGGACCCTGTGCTCAGTTCAATGGATGGCTGTGAGCCTCTACATCTGTATTAGTCTTTTCCTGGCTGATTTCCACTCATAATTGTCTGAAGTATTGCTACATTGGTTTGTATACATGAGGCAGTGGTAATTATGTTCATCCATGGATAATGTTCAGTTCATTTCTTATTCCTTATCTCATATAATGAGAGTTTTGTGGTTCTATCTAATAATATGAAAGACTTTTGATGATGCATATAACCAGAGAGAATCTTGCACAGTCATGAGGAACATAATTTTTGGAAATATTTTAAACCAGTGTTCAGATTATTGCTCATGTACTTTTAAAGTGTTCGTTTTATTTGCTTTAAAGACCAAGTCTTAAAATTAATATCTTAATCATCTTAGGAGATAGGACCTTTGGAATATGGGATAATAAGAAATCTGTCTTCATTAATGGATTAAGTCATACATGATTGGTGAGTGAATGGCTTTGTTTTGACAGTGAGCTTTCTCTGACATACTTGCCCTGTGTCACCATATGATGTTCTATGCTATGCTATGGTAGGATGAGGGTATTTTGTGCAAAACTCAGGACAAGAGTGTGTTATGCTCTCAGATCTCCCAGCCTTGGAAACAGAACCACCAGTCAAATAAGTCTCTATTGTTACAAATTATTTGGTTATTGATATTTTATGGTAACAGAAAATAAATTAATGGCTGTGTCTCTATCAAAGAACAATCTTGCAATCCTAGTGTGTTACAATTTTTTAATTTCTTCTTTAAATATTCTTCTTTTTTAACATTTCTCTCTTTTATACTCAGGCACCATGAAAGGAAAAAATAAGCACATTAAGCTCTCTATTACATAGCTCAGTCAGATTAAATGGTTTGGCCTAGATCCCTGTAATGCTGTAATGTAATACTTGGAAGTAAGTAGAGGTTATCTTGATGAGGGTTAATAAATATGGCCTATTATAGATAAGTGTGCATGCTGTAGTTTTGAGTGGCAGTCTCTTGAACTCATGGAGTTAGTCTGAGAAACCCTATATGTTCTTTTTGTTAAGCTATATAACACTGTAGTAAAAACCCATCTTCAGAAGACCTTTCATTAAGCAGGAGAATATTGAGTTGCATAATAGAATGTTCTCTGTAAACATTTGCTTGGAATTGGAAAAGTCATGCTAACTCAGAAAAGTAATTGGCTTATAGAGAAGGAAGGGAGAGTACACATTCATCAGAGGGTGCCAGCCCATTGCCTGTTCTCTTAGCTCTGTTTGCCAGACAATTTATCCGACTGACACTGGCATCAGATCTGAAAACATTACTGATCTCCATGCACCGCTGGAAGGCATTGCACCAAAGAAGCAGAACTTAAAAAGGCAGAAGAAGCTGAAACCTAATTCCATTTTAAATTTAATTTTATTTTGGAGAATATGAAGTGGTGTTAAAACAATTCCAGCTATAATATAAGGCAAGGTTATAGGTTAGGCTGAGAAGTTCCTACAGACCCAAAGACGTTGCAGAAGAAATATATATCTTTCCCCCTAGACTGGCACTTGAAATGGCATAAAGGCATTCTTGTGACTGCTGTGTCTGGAAGGCTCTGTAAGCACATCTAAATGTGTATGATCTTCAAAACCTCTTCAGGATTTGGTCTGCTGGCTCTCAGGAATCCCATCTCTTAACAAGAAATTTGATTTATTTTTGCCACTATCATCTTTTTGTCACTTGTGATGTCAGTGTGCAAAAGACCCTTGAGTAGAGAGATATATTTGGTATAGATATATAAAGATACTTGAAAATAGAAGAGAGATGGTAATCTGTATATTTGGGCAACTTCCAAGCAGAACCAGAAGACAACAATTTTTGTGACTAGTCTCTTTAAAACACCCCCTCTTCCAAATGTGTTTTCAGCTACTACAAGAAATTAAATAGTTGAATTTTAAATCTAATTTTAATGTCACTAAAACATTTAAATAGGAGATTAACCTCCTATGTAAATCAAGTGCATTGTGATATAGGTTATAATTCAGTTCACATATGTCCAACAAACAGTGCTCAATTTTCAAATCCCTACTTTAGCTATCTTTATTCGATGCAGGAGGACAAAATACATACTTAATAAAAACCCAGGCAACAGGTCTCAGCAAAATTCAAAATCCTGCTTAATGATTTTCTTATGCCAACTAATGTACTGTAATGAAGATATAAAGCTCAAGGTACCAAAATTTCTACAGAAATTATATAGAAGGCTCCTATTCTACTTAATAAATTGATGTGAAATTCTTGACTCTGGCTGACCTAGAAAGGCTGTTTTTATCTGCCCTTACTGCCCTCTTCAGATTGGGTATCACAGGTAATGATAGATCTATGTTTTGAGAGAATTTTTAAGCCACAGGTTATTCCTACTGATTGGAGATTCTGGAAACTTTATTTTTTTCCCTGTTAGTTGACCTCTAACTAGGTCTGTAATCTTAGGTACCCTTTCATCTTTTCCAGTCTCTCTGCTGACAAAAAGAGAGAGTAGACAATGTTGCCAAAGATCATGTCCAGGTTTAATGGTCTGTGGTTATGTTGGTTTACTCAAGGATTTTTCCTGAAGAGCATGCAATAAAACCTGTGATTGATAAATAGTATGTAACTAAATCTAGTTCTTCAATTTTAACCAAATACACCACACTTACATAGGGCCCCATGACCCATCCTAGTCAATAGCCTGTAAATGTAATGTCACTGTGGGTGGAAGAACTGGACACTTGTTACCTATAGCAGCATTACAATCCGATAGAAGGGTCATGGGATGAAAACATAGGGTTCTAAGAAGCTTTGAAGAGGGTGACCATAGAATGCTATTGGGTTACAAAGAACTTACGAGATGTGTATCAAGAGTATATCATTGTTGCAGACTCTGGTGGGTCATCCAAAAGATCCCCTTACACCCATGAAATGATTGAATAATTGTTCATAAGCAAGTCCATTCAGTGTGCAACAGAGGGAAAGTCCTTGTGCACACCATTCAAGCTAAATTGGAGAAAGAAAATAGAGCAAAAAAAAGTGCTGAATGTTCACATATAAATTACTAAATAAATATTTGTTCAATGAAGGAGGACTGTGGACTTTCCAGCCTTTGTATATGGATGTTAAAAGTAGATGCAGGAGGGAACTGTTTCTAGAGAATCTTTTTCCCTGAGCATCAGAGCACAGGGTAATACTCAAGAAGTGTTTGTGCAGTTCAGATGGATTGATTGACCACCTAGCAAGCTGGAGCTTTAAAACTGTATTATTTATAGAAGAGGATGTTGTCCCTATTGCTTACTTATAGCCTCCACTTTTAAAATAGAAAACCTCTAAAGCATGTATATAAGCATGACTGCAATTTACATGTCTATTCAATAAGTATGGTTTTAGTGAGTACCTGCTTTGCTCAGAGCAACTTGTTATGTATTAGGGTTGCAAGACTAAGTACATCTTCATAGAGTATATTTTCTGACAAACAGGGACTAGGTAATGGCAAAGACAGAGGAGTGATAAATTCCAACATCATTTCAACCAAAGCTATGATTAGTTCTTGTCTAGGGCAGTTGCAGAAATCTTTTGTGGAGAATAAGTAGGTGAGTAAACCCAAGCAGTGGTGAAGAGAGGCTTCTAGGCCCAACCCAGTTCATGCTCCCACTATAAGTGGGTAACTCAGTTTGCCTGGGTTTTTCAGCCCACAGTGGAATCTAGTGACTATGGTTGCATACAACTATGGTGATGTCCAAAGAAGGTAGATATTTTTCTGGTATTTCTGGAGTTTTGATATGATGGCATTAATCCTTAAGGATGTTAAGATTGTTGGGGGAGAGGGCACTAGGACACTGATGCTGAGCAAAGCAGGGCTGTGAAAATGATGTGTACTCTTAGCAGCTTTATGCCATATTTCATTTTCCAAACCAGTATTTTTAGATCCTAGGTGGCTAAGAATAATTTGATAAAGTGTTATCTTTTTATTTATTACATTGTTATCATATACTACATAGAAAATGGACAATTTCTTCTTTAGCCACCACAATAAAATTCTAGGAACCATGGGTATGACAGTATGAAGATTACTGATAAGTTGAATCTTAGCACTTAGAATTGCTTCTGAAAAGAGAAGGACACAGCGGTTAGTCAGTTGTCTAGAGTTACTCTAACAGATCTGAAGTGTGAAGGTCAACTCCTCTATCCTGGCCTAGTAAGGATAACAATGAGTCATTGTATATCCCAGTTATTTGTGAAAGCCATATTTCCAATTAGAATTTCTTGCAGTACAGTGTCTGTCTATATTGTAGCTGAGACTTCTAATGTATCTCCTCTGATTATTAAACTTGCTGGAATTTAGTGAAACAGGCCACCCAATGACAATCTGGTGAGGGCATATATTCAGCTGAGGCTTTCCCCAAGCGACCCCTATCTTGTGTCAAGCTAACTCAGCGCAACATGAAAAACAGAGAAGAATTTCTTCTTAGAAGTAGATGGTGTACTACCTAGGGACTCTATTAAATCATCAACGGAGTAAGTAAAAACACCGATCCAGAATCTAGCTGGCCAGCAAAGACACACAGTCATGGCTACATCAAATGTAAGATCACTGTGCTTGTTCTTGGATTCCATTACTTCTTACTTCAAAAATTGAACGGGCATTTAAAATGCTAAGCAACTTTCCCCTATATGTATCAGGGATTGCTGTCCTCTTAAACCCTATGTGACAAATATATGAACATATGACCTAGTCAATGCAAACAAACTCTTACTTTATGATATATACAAAACTTTTGCTCAGTTAAAAATGTCTCTTCAAATCATTCTCAGTTACTCTCCTGCCTATGTGCATGTGACAGGGCTAGTATTCCTATTCACAGTCCTACCTTTTACTTTGTGAGTCAGATTCTCAGCAAACTTATTCAAGATTCACAAAATAATTGCTAGTTTCTGTCTGTCTCTTCTCACAGGGGGACTAACCCTTGAAGGACTGCCATGCCTTCCTCTTGTGGTATAGCTGGGAAGTGTACAATACATGGCTGCTGATGTATGGAATAAATGGTCAGTCTTGCTAACTTCCATTATCGTCACTGTGTCAGTTCAAAACTAAAATGTTCTCCCTTGCAGCTGTACTACTTTAAATACCTCAACAATTGCTGCATTTATATAATTCCCATTCTCATGGCATCAAATCAGCTTGACAAATGCTCCAGATTTCTTCCTTTTATATGTATATCTCTCTGAGAAAAACTACAATGTTATAAAAGAACATTTGAACATTTTAAGCCTGTCCATAAATTTTAGTTCTTATTGATATTAAAGGTCATACAACTTTGAGAAAACATGATATAAAATGGGCCTGTGTAAGTCTGAAATGATTCATCAGCTCTATTTTCTTTGCTACCACACTATTTTACATTATTAATTTTAAATGCAAGATATTGGAAAGATTTGACTTCCTCTTAATGAAGTTTGATTTATTCAACCTTTTAATATTAGGGGAAATAAGCTGCCTTGTTATTTGGAAGGTACATTTAAAATAATGTTCTGAATACATTGAATAAACTATCAGAGTGATGATTATATAACACTAATATTGACATCACCTCACACTTGCACTGCATGTAGCAATGTCCAAAGCATTTATCAATGTGTCTTGTGGAGCACGCTTCATCATCCTTTGGGTTTAATTGTTATAGACAGGCTCCTGAGACTGAGAAGGGTTAAGTGACAGCTAATGAGAGGGAATGCAAAGTTGAACCTCCACACTCTTTCTACTTACTTGTCATTTTTATCCAAAATAACTAATCAGAAAGATAGTCCTCATTAGCTCTCTACTGTATGTTTTTCAGTGGCCATTTATCTTCACCAAACTTTATACCATCCAAACTTCTCAGAAGTGACTTAAGTTATATATCCTCCTAAAAACTCGACTTGGGTCTCTTTTATCTGTAATTTAAATTTGCATTATTACTTGGTCACCTCCTGACTCTCACTTATCATTCAAACCTGATTGTGCTCTACTCCTGCAATTTCATGCCCCTGCCAATATGGCTTTGATGTTGTGATTTCACTGAAGTAAATTACATTAGGATTTCTTACCTCTTATGTCTTTGTACTTACTCTTTCTTTTCCCTAGGATGTCTTTCTTCTCTGCCTAGTAAAACTCTAGATCTACTTGTAAAAGGTCTACTTGTGACTTGAGAATCAATTCAAAGATACCTCTTGCATGAAGCTTTTTTTCTCTTTCTGAAGGCTATAGATGTACTTTTTTACTGTTTATGGGATGAAGTTCAAGCCATATAAGTGAACTTCCTAAAAAAAAATGGAACAAGCCGGGCGGTGGTGGCGCACGCCTTTAATCCCAGCACTTGGGAGGCAGAGGCAGGTGGATTTC